>NW_014040032.1:6101-30980 GCF_001186125.1 Sphaeroforma arctica JP610
ACCCCACTATCCACTACCCTTGCGGGGTAGTTAATAGTAACATACGTTTACTGGGGTCCGACGGTACGTTTTCTGATTACCCTAACTTGGGTTTTATTTGGGTTTTTTGGTCACACCCCCTCTCCCCCTTCCCGCCCTCGCCTATATATATATTATCATTCAGTTGTTTTGTTAATCGTGTACGCCACGCCCAGGGCTTTGGGTTTACATATGGCCGAGTTATTGTACCAATTGACACAAAAGCCCAACTTGAACGTAGGGTTCTTATATGCGTCGTGAGATACACCTACATGATTCTGTTTTGTACATTCTACTGGAATTCTATTTATTGAAAGTGTCTAGTGAGTTATAAATGAAGTTGAAGAAAGCCAGAGACAAAACTAGAGCGTATCATATGAACCACTATGCATCAGCAGTGAGATATTTCAGAAGCCTGTTGTCATCAGTTTTGTGATCGATATTATGATAATCCAGTTGTACTTTACACAGAAAGAGCCGCTCAATTGAAAAATCAAAACTGTTAAACAATAAAATTCTATAGGCTATATGTTTTATCCCAAAATAATCGATGAGGATTTGTGGGTCCAATAGTACTATGGGTATATGATATTCACAGGAATACTTTAGCCTTTATTTGAGATTTCCCTGGACATTACAAATGTTGTACTTTATTTTCTTTATATAATAAGTTAAACAATGTAATAAACATCCTCTGGTCGGAGGTTTATGTCCATCATTGCTTGCTTATATGTCTTATCAGGGAACACAGCTATCGAGGAAAAGCACATGTTTCTATGACTAATGATACCGCAGTCATAAAAAAATTATTAACTCTTCCCGGTCTAATTAGAGTCCAAGGCGGTGGCCTTTCGAATATTCGATCTCATTCATTAACCCTAATACTTCCTATACAAACATTGATAAATTTTGGTGTTAATTTCAGCACACTCAATCAACCACATTCATACTGCTAAAACTGCTTTGATGACAACGTCTCGTCTTCGAAAGCATTTCTTTCAAATTGTTTTAATTCGACTCTTTGTCTGAGAGCATTGTCCGCTCTGAAATCCCATACACTTTTGTTTGTTGTCCGAGTGATAATTACCACCCACCTTTAGTGTTCGAATCTAGTGACCGATATCTGTAGTAAAACAATGATATAGAAAATGCACAAAGACATTTCTATCAGTGAATTGTGAAGGAATCCCAACAATATTGACCGATCCAACCCCATCTAGAGGCAACCGATGGACACCCAAGGAAATCGCTGAGGCATATCTGATTATCAACCGCACCTTATCTCCACTGCTACAAACGGAGATCAGCCAATTCATTGATAAGCCGTGGGAAGCTTTTGCCGCACTGAAACGTAAGTTTGAAGCCCTGACCGAAGATGATATCCAGACATTAGAAGGAAAACTGAACCGCATCACGCAAGAACGGAACGAATCTTACGCCAGCCTTATCAGTCGTCTCAACACGGCATTTGTGAAATTCAAAAACGCCGGAGGTACGAAATCCAACAACAGCCTATGCGCTATTCTACGGCAGGCTGTAAACGACGATAATCATACTGTTAAGATTACGTTGAAGACACCCGCTATGATGGCCATGTCGTATGATGAGCTCACCACGTACCTCATCGCTTTGGATCCAGATGAAAGTGACCCATCAACCATTATGCACGGTGCGCATGCAGCTATATCGACAGGAAATTGTGCATTCTGCAATAATCGTGGGCATTCCATCGGGCAATGCCGTAAGCTACAAGCTCTAATCAAATCATGCGTTGCTGGTAACCCACATAATCAGGGTCGTGACCACGACGGTCGTAAACGTTACGATCGACGGATTGACAAATCTGGTCCTCGTCATGACATGAGAGACTACAGATTTAAGTCCAAGAACAATGACAAGCATCGCCGACCTGATTCGAATCGTGACTACCGTACTCGTGTGGAACAGTACAACAGAAACAACAGCTAACAATACCGCTACGATAATCACAATGATCAGGACCGACAGGACTACCGAGTAGATAGGTACAATCGACGCGACTATGACGATGGTAGATATTCACGAGATATCCAACATTCACAAGACATTGACAGAACATATAGATCCCAGACCAATCGACGCCAAGCTCATGAAGGCAGACAGGACAAAACTATGTCAGCACAAGTATCTGATGATCAGTTACCTGCAAACAGACAGATTGCATTCTCCACAATTAACCCTACAATCGACAACAAGGAGGTGAATGATCAGTCAGATAGAGATTCCAGAGGTGGATACTGACTAGCTTGCGATAGTTGCGCCACCATACACGTACTTCCCTAGAAGTACCACAAACATCATCTCGTCAGCAACATGCGCATTAATGACCGGTATGCGCTCGAAGTAGCTGATGGTACAATCATTTATCCGAAGTATGTGGCTTAGCTAGGAAACTTGGGGGACGTACTCATTGATACGACATTTAAAACTGCACCACTAAGTATCAGCCTACTCTCAGCGCGACACTACTCATTTGAATTCACCAACAACATGATGTACATATTACTACCAAGCTTCGGAACCATAACAGTACATGAAAAACACAAAATATACTGTGTGCACATCGACGACATAGCTATGACTACAGTGAAACCATCGCTGGAGAAAGCCAGTCAGATTTCATGGCACAACAGGCTCGCGCACCCCAACTACGTCCCAAAAGATTTACCCTACGTAAGGCAACCAGAGGAACGATGCAAAGCATGCACTATTGCTAAGAAGAAGAACAAGAATACAAAGAAGGAACGACAGCACGAACCTACTACAGAGCCTCTCAAGTTAGTCTTCGTGGACATATTAGGACCGTTCGTTACGTCAATAGGATCCAACACCCACTCTGTATCAATCATAGACGATTTTTCTAGCATGGCCAAAGAGTATCCGATCCGCGATCTGAAAGCGACAACAATTGTTACACACCTTCGATGAATGGTACATCTTAAGTCATCGCCGAGTTCAGTGCATACAAATGGATCGAGGCTCACAGTTTACAGCGAACGTAACGTGGCGCATGCCTGCGTATTTGGGATACTGCTCGAGGTACGCACCTACGGCCACGCCACAATACCATGGCAAGGTAGAGAGACTCCATGGTACACTGGTCCCTAGAATGCTTACACAACTGAAGTATGCGCGTCTACCGACTATTATGTGGGCTGAATCACTGATTCAAACTACCAACATATACAATGCTCAACCCACCAACGAGAAGAGCTCATCCCCATACGAGATGTTTACAGGATATGCATTTCCGATAGATATATTCAGAACATTCGGGTGTCACATCGCATACAAGAACCGTGATCTAGACGGCAAACTCGACGACAAAGCACTGGATGGCATTCTTCTTGCGCAACCCTTGGACACAACACCGTACTCGTATCGTATATACTCACCTCTGACCAAGCGTTTAATACAAAGCCGAGACATATATATTCGAAGATGAATTCTTTGTCTGGGAAGACAACAAATGTACAACCGCTAACGCACCACCTGACACTGCGAACAGTAGTACATTCCTCCAAATCGAGAATGTCGATTTCCAAACAGACGCAAGGACAACATCGACAACGGGAGATATGCTTAGCCAACAAGCCCAGCCCACTGTGACGCACAAGTCGAGCAACTCAGAACAACTACAAATAACTTCATCGTCAACACAACAACCTGCTGAGAGTGAAGTACATACCGTCGAGTCGGAGGCTTCTGCAGTGACTACCAAAACATAACATAATCTCGAAGCAACCATAACTAGAAGAACGGCAGAAGGACGCCAAGTCTCTCGAGAACTGCGGGACCTTGCGATAGATGATAATAATGTCGACTGGTATCACGATAGCCGCCGTAAGAGACGAACTCCTAGCACTACGCACACTGTCAATTCAGCAACTGCAGCAATGAAACCGAAAGCATACAAAGGTATATATGAGATGCCAAACGCAGCCGATTGGGAGGAATCAGCACGTTCGGAGATGGAGAGCTTGGTGATACAGCGCAAGGTATTCACTCTGGCTGACAACAAACCGCGAGAGAAATCATTATTTCCCCCTCGATAGGTCCTCAAGGCAAAAACGGATGAATCAGGACAAGTCACACGACTCAAATCACGTCTGAACGTAGCAGCATTCAATGCAAAACAGGGAGTCGATTACGATGAAAGCTATGCCCTAGTAGTAGCCAAGGAAACACTCAGGATCTGTCTAGCTCTAATGGCATACTATGACATGGACATTCGACAATACGATACACCCTCGGCCTACCTCACTCAAGAACTGACCACCATCTAATCGAACATCTATTGGACCCGTCTCAGAGAAAACTATACGAAAGGCAAAAGCAAGGAGACACAAAGGTTGTATATCGAGTTGATCGTTGCGTATACGGTCTACCACCTAGCGGACACTACAGGTTTAAAGCTATCCATCGGTTTGCTATACAACACAGTTATAAACAAGCACAATCGGATGAAGCACTGATCATCAAACAAACACACAGTGGACCTTGTTTCATTATTGTACACGTAGATGACAAAATTGCAGCATGCCGGAGTAAGACCGACTGACAGAAACTAACTGACGCAATGAAAGGCGAATGGAACACTGTTGATATGGGCCTACCGTTATGGTTTCTCAAGTACCAAGTGAAAATACACTCTGGAAGAGTACGTCTCCATCAACGACAATACCTAAGAGAAATATTGCAGGAATGGGGGTTGATAGATTGTAAACCAGCATGGGGGCCAATTCTAGAATCGGACTATGAAGTAACAGACAAACATGCATATCTCCCGGAAAAGGCGGCCAGCTCAGACGTCCCAACAATCACACAATACAACAAGCTAGTGGGTCAGCTACGATACCTTGTAGATCAAACACGAGTGGATATATGCTTTGCAGTTTCGATCCTAAGTCGCTATCTGATAGCACCTCGGTTACACCACTTCAGAGGTGCCAAGCGCTGTTTGAAGTATCTCGCTGGCACTCACGACTTCGGACTTGAATACACGAACAAAGAACCATGTATTCCCTTTCTGAGTGCAGACAGTAGCTTTGCTAGCGATGACACAACAAGACGATCCACCACCGGGCGAGTGAGTATTATAGCAGGTGCACCATTCATGTGGGGAACAAACTTGCAACGACTAGTAACAACATCTACAGCAGAGGCAAATTACGTAGCACAATCTGATACAGCCATAAACGCAGTATGGGCTAGGAATCTCTTCACAGAATTTGGCATTCCGCTCGTAGAACCCACCACCATAGAACAGGACAACAAGTCAGCAATACTGATGGGAAATGGTATCACGAAATCCCGCCGTACAAAACATGTCGATCTACGATATCATCACATCAGGGAACTCACATCGAACAACACCATCAAGCTAAAATATATACCATCAGAACAGCTACTCAGTGATTTCTTCACGAAGCCACTCAGCCGAGAGAAGTTTACCGACATATGCGACAGACTAATGACTCGGATGCCAGTATCAACATAGTCCAATTTATAATAAAGGTAAGTATTTTAAGGTAAGCAGGTGTCAAATGCTTTGTGCTTCTATCTCTGACTGCAAAATATACAGATATATCGTACCTTGTAAAAAGAGTGTGTACAAACTGTTTGTATTATATGTAAAAATGAAATTATAAATAATGTATACGCAATATATAACTATATATTTGTTCATATAATTGTTCCTATCGATAAACACCCAAGTATTTACTTGTGCGATTGTGTTTTGACATAAAATATTCTGAAGTTAAAGTTGAATCCCGCAGACAAGTTGTATTCATCGCTACACATAATATTAGTAACTTACTGGTTCTTTTAATTTTTATGCGTGATATCGTAAAAGTTGCATACCTGTGACCTCGCAGGAAACAAACCAAAATTGTGAATTTCACAGCCCACAGGCCCTACATGGACCACAACCTCACATTGGCTAAAGGTGAGGTCAGAAATAAATACATACATTTGCACTTTATTTAAAGTCTACTACATTGTACTCTAACAGTGGATGACAGAGTTAAGAACACCTGCATGCCCACGACTGGCTATAAGACCAAGAAAAATAAAGTCCCACGGTGATAGACAAATTGGAGTTACACCGTCCTTCAGCAAATGTCAGTAGCATGAGGTATTACGATAGGTGGTTCCGCCAGGAACTCAAAGAATCGACGCAAAGCAAACCAAATTGGTCAAAGAAAGTAGAATTGCAATGGCTGTGTAGTACTCTGGTTGCTTAACCCGCCAGAAGAAGGTATGATACTTATTCCATGATAAATTAATCAAAACACATTTGTGGTCGAGATGGAGACAGTATCAGCTGTCTTATCCATGGTACCACCTGACTGTGTACAATAACTTAGGATGATAGCAGCGACGGCCTCATATAGATGTCGAAATCAGAAACCCACATTTCTCAACAAGTTCGTTGAACCAAGCGGGATCAAGCATAAATATATCATGTAGGCCGAAGGATGAGGTGCAAGTGCCGCAACAAGAAGTCTTTCAGGAGTATGAAACAGGGTAGCCGAGGACACATATTTAACCGTGAAGTGGAGGAATGCGTCTATAGAGCCCTTTGAAAGCATGTCAGCGACGAAATTTCTTCTCAACTAGACGAAGAATCGCATCTGTTCTCTAGGTATGTTCAGAAACATCATAGAAGACCGACATATTGCCCGTCCTAAACTTGGTGGGCGGTGATTGGCTGTTATTGTCATTTCAGCTTTGTCAATACCATACGCAATGACCTTTGTCTCCTGGTCGAAGATGTGGTAGTGTTGATGGCAGGACCAAGCTTTTGAGTTTCGGTAAGCTACAAGTTGAAGTTCATCTATGTCATTGACACAAAAAGCCCTCAGCCTAGGGCCGGCTAATGGACGGCTACCAGTGTGGAGAGCAGATGGGCAAGACATACTGGCAGCACGTGAGAGAAGCACTCGTTCTTAATCAGAAAAAGTTTGCGCTTCATACGACGCAGCTTTTTGTACGGTGGGAAGGTAAAGTTCTAGTCGATAATACGATGTGGCTTGCGAGGAGACTTTCGCGAGGGTAAGTTAAAAGAAAGAGATGGTCGTTTGTCACTCTTTTAGTACTCGATACTCGCCTCGGGAGCAGTATCTGCCTCCTGTGCAAGTTTCGCACTGATTGGTTGAGTGCAACCTTTTGGGAAAGCAACTGGAACTTCATCCGCCCGTGGTATACGGTTAAAAAGGGCTCGAGCCGATACCAATAGGGGATGATTGCCAACAGGTGGAGATCGTGGGATGGGTCTGGGGAAACTCGATAAATAGTACCCTGAACGGTCACCATAATAAGCTTATATGCAGTATGACAAGCTGCCGTGTATCGAAATGTGAATCCGTAAGTAGGGCCATCATGAGTGAGAGTTATGATAT
Organism: Sphaeroforma arctica JP610; assembly: GCF_001186125.1. Taxonomy (NCBI): domain Eukaryota; class Ichthyosporea; order Ichthyophonida; genus Sphaeroforma; species Sphaeroforma arctica. Next base: position 13,565 of record NW_014040032.1, read on the forward strand.
ATTTCGGTTCTACCAGTTGAGGGATGCACAAAATACCTTGACCTTATGATTGTCTTTGGATGACAGCTTCTTGGAGGAGACACAGTTGGGCTTCTAAAGCACGGAGTCTCATATTGGTCAGGTAGCATATACGTGCATATATTACTTAGACATTCCAATGGTGGTTTAGGCAAGGGGAGCCCCAGACATAGCTCCATCATCAACGAAATGTTTCATGACCTCCCTGAGGCGTTTATGCTTTAGGTCCAGAACCGATTGAAACATGAAAGTCATCATTTTCTATATTAAACCCCGATGACACCAGTAATCGATCTCCAGACACCTCTTTTGGATGTGATCCACGTAAGGTGGTCTCTAAAAGTTTTAAAATATGCTTTAAAACGAAGTAGGCTTTAAAAGCATATTTCAGCTGATCGAAAGAAAAAGTGATATTCATACGACATCACCCCTCGACGTATGTAAGTTCTTGCTCTGTCGGCAAAGGGTAGGGATTCCTCCTAAAGTTTTTATTAGTCACATAGTTATGGCAATAGCGTACGTCTTTGATAAATGTTGATGCTGAGGATGTCCACGGGCTGAAAAGTCGTCCTTTTCAATGATTCTTCGTCGGAAGTCGCGTTCACAAATATCCAAATCTCACCGAGCTCTTGGTTTTTCTGCTTTTATACAATAGGGTAAGGATTGGCATTTGTCTCAGGTATGCACCATGTAGAAAGCTATGATGATCAGTGCCATAAACAACTTTGTTGAATACGTCTTTTGAGTTTTTTTATACTTCAGCAACAGATTTGTTGAGTATGCGCGAAACGCGGGCAACCTCTGTCTGTACAATTATATTGGTTCACTTCACCGAGGATAGAGTCCGGGCACTTGCGACGGAATCCAAGGATATCTGTCTCGTCAATTTTAACCGGGACGAGGACACCTACGTAGTTGGTATTCGATACAGCCGTGGGTTTTACGGACAGGTGACGGGATGGAACCATTAGCACTTGCGACGGAATCCAAGGATATCTGTCTCGTCAATTTTAACCGGGACGAGGACACCTACGTAGTTGGTATTCGATACAGCCGTGGGTTTTACGGACAGGTGACGGGATGGAACCATTAAGCCAAAAAGAGGTGATGTATAATCACAATTTCAATACGTAATAAATAGGCTATCACGCTGCGCAACAAGACTTAACAACATCTCACAATTAACGAGTATTTCGCCCGTTACATGAAATGTAAGTTTTAAAGTTTTAAATTTGTTACTATTATGGTCATCTATTTCTATTGAGACCGTTGTGAACACATGTGCAGTGAGAGGGTTCATAGATTTCCCCCCAAAGCTGGTCATAAATACAAGTGCAAGTATAATAAGCCTATCATCAGGACTTGACAAGGCCTTTATTGACAAGATTGTGTATTGCCCCGTCGTCTGCATAATATACTGCTTGAGCGTCTTGATAGGAGGCATTCACAATTGGGCCCGCGTGATCTCAGTCTCAGAGGCCTTTGTACTACGTAGGAGGTGACCAAGCTGTATACATTCATAACATTACATATCGGAGAGAGTAGTTTGGAATGGCGAAATGTCGGGGGAGGTTGGGGCGGAGAGAGTCGTACGCGAACGGGAGACCTTGTGCTTAGGAGGGATGAGAAGTTGGCACAAGAGTTTCGACTCACTACATTTGTTACGTGTAGTGTCTCGATTAGCATAGTGCTGGCCTAAAAAAATAATCTTAGACATGTTTGGTTGCTGGGGTTGGGTTGTTGGGAAAATTTTCACCGGCTACGATTTTTCCAGGACAGCAGCAGCGAGTACAAACCCAGCATGGAGGCACAGGGTAGCAAATGTAGGCTTACTCATGTAATTAATGCAACCGGCAAATAATTATCAATACGCTGATGAACATTCTCAGTGTCGACAGATCTGCTCACTAATATCCGTGTGAGTACGGCGTTAAAATATGACAAAGATATATGTAGCAAGGACTGTTAATTAGGAAGACGAAATATGCTTGGGTCGAACGGAATATCCGTAACACGGCACTCTCTTTACAATTTTCTAAAAATCATGGCGTCTGTCCGTAATGTGGATTATAGACGAAAGTTAGCAGATCCAATCCTCTACGCCTTAACAACAAAAGGATCACGATGATAGCGCTCAAGGTAATTAGTGATCTATTTGCGGTTCATCAAACCCCAAACAAAGCTGACATTGGCCTTGTCCTTAAGTTTCATCTGATCTGTAAGCATCACGGTAGTTACTTTAAACCCATACAGGATTTTGTAGACATAGTACCCTGAACCGAGATATATGACTGGATCAGAGGTCCGGACCTATAAGACAATTTCAGGACCAGTCAAGGAGACCGTACCTATGAGACAACTATTTCACGACAGGACAGGGATCGGACCAGATAATGTAATAGAGAGAGAGAAGGATGACTCATCGAACCCAAAATACAAATTATAGCCTTCTGAAAATGAAGCAGCATAGATATGAGTATTTTCAGCATTACCCCTTGCTAGAAAAATTTCGTCCAATATACAATATACAATAGGAGTGTGATCAATAAATACAGCAGGTGCGCCAAGCTGTCACAACGGCACTTCTGACTAAGTATACTCGTCAGACTTGACACTCTTTACTAAGCGCTACTCGGTTTCCAGGACAGTGGAAGGTTGCTGACCAACAAAAGGACCCACAGGTATAGGTGGGCGAGGTTCAGAAGGATGACCTTCATCATCGACACAATCATCACCGTAAGTGGACATTTTTTTCATTTATTTGGGTAGAGGCATTAGATTGGATAAAAGCGCCCGACTATCTGCGATTTTGAATCAATTCTTCACGGAAGGATTTAGCAGCAGTTTGGCGGATAGTTTGAGACGGAAGGACTTTAGCACCTAGCATAAAGTTGTGTGGTTCATATCACACCGGTCTGAAGTCATGAATGGACTCAAGATGTAATTCTCTATCGTGTCTCGAGTTTAGATGACCAGGAATACTGATCTGATGTCAAGGGGTCATTTTGATAGAGCTCTGTATTTCATGGCTAAGGCAGTAAAGCAGGGAATTATTGTTCAGTTTGAACTAATATTGTTTTTCTACAAGCTCAGCCAGGATATCCGTGGACCTAAAGGCAATAAACCATACTACAGGGTGGTTTTCCTCGAATTATCCTCGATCACTTGCGGTCGCGTCGCGGTTACTTTAAGTTACTGTGAAGTGACCGATAGGCAAAGGGAATCCCTAGGCATCTACAGTGCCCCTGAAACTCTTGAGCACGAATCTAAGGCCTTCGCTCTCCCTGAGTCAGGACGCGCTAGTCGATCTAGTTACAGAACCACCTGCTCAGTCTTCTTATGCTTCTGCTGCGATTTCTCACTCCGCGGACCCGGCAACAGTAGTAAACCACACAATATCTTCTGACCAACCTGACAATCGCCAGGAAGCCTTTGAAGGATCCGCTGGCGAGGATGAAGAAGGTGAGGTTCAGGCACCTCCTCCCAAACTTGCAAAGCCCGTTGGTTCCGGGGCTTAAGAGACTACAGGTCTCAGGCCAGATTTTACAGCAAGAAACCATCTTTGATTTATGGAAGTCATCAGAGTTAGCTCACTCCCGAGAGCTAATCAAGTTGCTCAAATTACTCTCAAGAGTTGAGTTAATACTTAACCGACTTCCGAGAGCAGATTAAGTTTCTCAACCGATTCCCGAGAGTGGATTATGCCTGTCAACCGCAACATTTTAATAATAGCTGCGGTTCTATGTGAATCACAACCTAAGCGGAAAGGCATCATGTGATCAGCGTGAGATTTAGTTGCAGAGAAGTTGAAATAGAAAAGCATCGAAGTGTTAAAGTGTCCCGCATAAGGTTTCTCATACTGACCATATGAGTTTTTACCCTGGCCAGCCCAAGCGGCTGAACACTAGCACAAACACCTTAGGTATAAAACCAAAGGTGAGGTCAGAAATAAATACATACATTTGCACTTTATTTATAGTCTACTACATTGTACTCTAGCAGCGCTGGTCATCTTCCTAACGTCGTTGGGTATACTGTGATGCACGAGACGCCTACAACAGCAAGGGCGAGTTGAAGAATCGGAATGGCGTATTTATTTTGGATTTCGCTATGGATCGCTGGACTCCTGAAATCTCATCTGATTACTACCGAGACCAGGAAACCAAAGCCTGGAAGATGGCGTCTACACGCCTGTCCGAGACTGATACGGATTACATTACTGATGCTATACTCCTCCAGAACTTGAAGGAAGGAGCCAACCGGAACTGCCGTTCTGTGCATGCGATTGTTTTACCTCTTGCCAATGACGGCTTCTATATGAGCCGTCTTTATCAGATCCTTCGCCGTAACCGAAGATCATCAAACGTTACTCGAAGCCAATGCACCAACGCATTGTTGCTTTCATGGTTACCTGCCTTGAAAACCTGGAGAAAACCTCGTTCCTCACTTTGCATCGCCATGCGGGATTGTCTTACGCTGCCGCAATCATCCAAGAATGCTTCCAGCGCAAGTTTCCAAATTGCCATCCATTTCATGGTAGTGCTATGCACTAGCGCAATATTCCTCACGATATTCGCGATGGTGGCAACAATTCGTGATACTAATGATCGCGGTGCTAGCCGTCGCAATAACGATCGCCGCGAAAATCCTCCGCGAGACCCTCGTCCACCCATTTATGATACTGTTGTTGTCCGTCAGGTGCCGAATGATACCAAGACTCCTCAGAGTGTTTGGATGTTGAAACAATTAAACCTATTATTATGACAACTTTTGGGTGTCGTACAATGGACCCTCCTACGGAACGAATTACAACCACTATTCTTCTTGCAATTTATGATCAAAATGATCCACATACGTTCTTTGAAACGCAGCCAGCTACATTTTCGGTCACTAATGAGGTACCATGTAATTGTGACATTTTAGTAAGTTTTATTGCCCAAGTGACCAATTAATTCGTACCTGGTGGGATTGCAATAGGAAGCCCCCGACCTTTGACCTCAAGCTACAGGAATCTCCCGATGAATAATACTCTCCTCCCCGGCGATGGTAGAACTCCACCGTAGAGACAGTTCGGTTCCGCAAGGCTTAGAGGAATTGGGCTGGTATTGATAACCTTGCCCGTCTCGTCAATAAAACTCCTACCCAAGTTCAATACTCGAAGGATCTCTTTAATAAGATCCGCTATTCCGAAGATAGCCATAACTATGTTAAAGGAAGAGATTGATATCACCGCCAATCCAGACGTCCCCCTAAAGCGGATTATTTACGAGCAGAAAATCCTCAGTTCATTCAGTGGGAGGAAGAGATCTGCGCCCGTGATGAGAAGCGGGGTATCATTGAACGAGGGAACTACTTTAGCCCCCCTCGGATGTCTTCAGCAGTCATGGCTAGGAAGAATCCCCGTGTCGTCCCCGTGTCGCCCCCAAATTCATTAAGGATATCCGGTGTTGCCAAAACTACAGAGAGATAATCATTGTTTTTTTTTTGTTAATCCCTACCCCATTGTGGTCAAAACCGAGTAACGCTTAGTAAAAAGTGTTAAGTCTGACATAAGTGAACTCAGTCAGAAGTGCCATTGGGAATGGCGCGCCCTGCTATATTTATTAATCACGATCCTATGTGGAACGAAACATTCTCTACAATCGGGTAAAATGAAAACCCCTTTTTTATGGTTTCGGATGAGTCATCACTTCTATCTCATTAAATTATCTGTTCCACTAATCGGTCCGGTCCTCTGGTCCGGTCCTAAAATAATCCCCTAGGCCCGGTCCTCTGGTCCGGTCCTAAAATTCTCTCTCAGGTACGGTCCTCAGGTCCGGTCTTTAATATCTGCCTAGTAGGGTACTTTGTCCACATCATGCCGACGGATCAGGAGTGTTTGGACCACATACACCGTGGTGATACGGTGTCAACCATGGATATGGCATGTTCATTTAATCTGTTACGCTATTCTGAACGCTTTCGTGATTATCTAATCTGGATCACATCCAAAGGTACGGTGTGGTGCCCTATTGCAGGGGTGTTTGGTGTAAAGATGATGACCTCCATGCTCCAACATTATGGACCTCAAATTCCGATTTCTCCGAGATGTTGTCAAACATTTTGTCGATGACGGTTGCATGTCCCATTGGGGTGCCGACCACTTCAACCGCCATTGGAATAATCTTATTGATTGTGCCTTGATATGCTACCGTGAAGGTATACGTCTTCGGGCATCTAAGTGTCAATTGGCGCTCCTCCGTGACGCTAGTAAAATCTACTATGGCCGCCAAACTATAAATGGCTATACTACCATAACCCAGAATCGCTTTCCAGCAATCTTGTCTCTTCCGCCCTCGAAAGACCGTCGTGTAATGGAAACTTTTAGTGCCACTATGAATTGGTGGTCACAATATATTCCGAACATGGCCTTTATATTGGTCCCCTTGACAGACCTTACTTCTAAAATGACAGCATTTCAATATACCGCAGCTTGCCATGCTGCATATAACATGCTTAATGAGGCCATTAAGAGTGTGGTGATGTTGGTTACTCCTGACCCATCCCATCACTTACATTTTTCGTTGACGCTTGTACATTGGCCTAGGCTCTGATTTGTTTGTTCGCATTCCCCGTTCAGGAGAACCAGCGACTAATTTTTTTCTGTTGATTGGGAACAGCCCTTGAGCTCGAAATGTGCGGATAAGGCTAACCAGGCACTTCAGGCTAATATCCAACTCCAGACAGCACGAGGACCATCTACTTCGGTCCCTTCCCCTACGTCACTTTAACTCTCGCTCGAGAGACCAAGGGCCCAGCTACTTCCACCATTGCTCTTAACCTCCTTCTCCCGGCATATAAGAAGCCCTCATAACTGAGCGTGAACAACTCTACCTGGATCGTGCTTTTGCACTTTCTTACCCTATAAAGCTCAATCAGAATGCTTCTCGTATTTTTGACCCAGGGTTCACGGCTATTGCATTAACGGAACTGATCGTTTGTTCCCTGTCTCTTAACGCGGTACATGGTTAAATGCTGCTCAGCGCCGATACCATATATTTGATCTCGAAACTACGGCTTTGGCCCATGCCGTGGATTAGGATGGTATGATTTTGACCCCCAATCATTATGTCATTAACGCATGGACTGATCATTTTACGATTCAGTCCTTCTTTCACCCTAACATGGTTTTCTCCGACATCATGAGGGGCGATCGCCTGCTCCGTCTTGTCGAAAAAATCTGCCACTTCCACATGTAATTATGTTGTCGATATAGTATCCCGGGGTCCGTCAAAGCTGGACCCTACTATGTGTGCTGCGCATAAACCCCTTTCTTGGTCCTCACAACTTGTTCAGCCAAAACCGTTTTGGTTTGCTGTCCTCCATGAAATTCTGACAACCTCAAGCTTCATCCCCGGTGGTTCAAACTTCCTGTCTGAAAACGGGAGGTTCCTGAACTTGACTTCAATACTAGAAAAACTTGCCATCAGTATGCCCTCTACCGTGCTATTAATGGTGGTACTGTGGGTAAATTAGCGGAAGATATGCCGTTGCATCAGCGTTTCTTCTATGTTCTCCGTGAGACAATTATACAGAGTTTTTCGACCGCTTCCTTTGTGCGGTAAACTTCAAAGCAATCGTTGGCCTTCCCTACTGGACACCGTCTCCCTGGCTCCGCATCTTCTTCCACAATCTTGTTGATGTTGATGAATCTATTGTTATTAACTATGCAACAGATGTACTCCTGAAGAACGGTACTGTACAGCTTTAGGCTCACTTCCATGGCGCTATACAATTGCGGGACTTATCTCCAGCGCTAAACAATCTAATCTTTACCCGGTGTTCGGAATCCTGTTCCAACCTTGCCATCCCCAGTGATGGTTTTAATTTTGTCGTCAGACTTCTGCTGCGTCCTTTCCTGGGCCGCAAAACACTTGTGTAGGTGATAAAAAAATGCCAGATCTTTCGGTCTCAAGAAAAGCGTAAGCGACGATGGACTGCTACACCTGCACCTCTGTGGTTTCGAGGGCTCAAAAGGCTGTGCTGCCGAACACAAGTACACGACCTGTTACTGAATTGTCCCGCACTTCTGCAGCCTCTCTTCTTCTACTCATGGGTTATTTCCTGTAAATGATTCTTCACTTGAGCCTCCCCACCCCCCGCCTGATCGACAGGATGTCACTTATCAATCGATTCCCCTGCATCGTTATCTGCCACTCGAACTGTACAAGATTCTTCTCCCACTTCTGATGATGACATGCCGGATGGTGAGGCCCTTGAGTCACCTATCCTTCCGTCTTCTGCTCACCTTATATCGTATCTTGACCCTCTATCTCGTACCTCTGCGATTGTGGATGGTCCGCCCCGTGAACCAGTGGGTCATCTCCTTCCGCGCCATCTCCTTCCGCCACGTACCCCTGTCCGCGACCATCGTGTTTCTACAACACTTGAAACTGATCAGCCTACTACTAAAATAGAACCCCTTATTCAACCCCCCACTCCAGGCATTGCTAGTACACTAGACAAGGCTCTAGCAACTTTAGTCACTACAGCCTATAAGGTTCATGGATATATTATTCCCCCAAGGGATGTCCTTGATGTGATATGACACGTCAATCTTGATGTGATATGGCACGTCCATACAGATCGCGGTCACCTCCGTCTGTCCACTCCGATTGCGGCGCTTATTGCAGGAGCATTGCCTATGAACGTTTCTAAAAGAATTTCTTCTTGAGCTCTTGAATACATGTTCAGCTTGCATTACTCGAGGTGCAGAACCAGGGCCGTTGATTGGTCTGTCCTCTCTCTCAATCTGATCAAGCACCATACTTAGGAGCTGTTCGTCAGTTAGGCTATAAGGGTATGCTTATTACTTCTCAAGGGTTCAAGTTTATGCTATTTCGCATATAAGAGCATAATCGTCAGGTCCACTATGCCCCGTTCAGAGGTGACTAAAAACTACGCTGATGTCCTTCAGATGCTTAAGAACCAACCGGAACAATGGGCTACTACTGGTACCTATTTAATTGGCAAGACAGACATAACTTTTAATTCTCAGTGATTTAGGAATTGATGCAAGTCTGAAGGCATTGCTTATCATTTAACCACGATCAGTGAGCGTAGCAGCAATGATCTTGTTGAGAAATTGATTGATACCTGAAATGTTTGGGTTGACCGCCATGGCTTCCAAGCTACTTGGGTTCTTCAAGACTGGAGATTTGCTCGTGACAACGTAATTCAAGTGGGAATTCTGTCACTAAGATTTCACTCTACACTCTCATAACTGGCCGGACATTTCACCAATACTCTTACACGAATCTGGAAGCCATCTTAAATAGATTGCTCCTGTCCTGATGGTTCCCCGCCCCTATCTTATTAATTCTGCCATCAACTGATCGTGGTCGTGTGGTTTGGGAACGCAATTACCGTGCTCAGCTTTCCCAGGCCCAACAGGCTAATACCCAACGCTATGATGCTGCGATAATTGCTGTTGGCCGCCAGGTTATGCACCAGAAGAGGCCTTTTCTCTTTTCAGATCCTGTCCGTTGGGGTGGCCCAGCTACTGTGATGGCTCTCGAGCCACCTGAAATGCATGTTATTCAAAATGTTGCTGCTGAAAAGTCGTACCGTGTCCATCGCTCGAAGTTCAACGCATACAGTGAACCCATTGGCATATCCGTTCCTCATGTTAAGGGTGCGGGTACATGCAGTGCGTCAGTTTATACTAACTGGTTGTTCTACAAGAGCAACTTCCGCAAGGCACCTGAGTTGGATAAAGCTACCCTCGCTGCTGTTTTCCGGGATTAACCTGCAGCAGCTGTTCAGTTCCAGTGTGTACAAATTTAATACGCCTTCCGTCAATACCATGCCCTTGCTGACCGCAAGCATCATAAGATTCATAACTGTCGTTTCTCTAAACGTTATCAGTGTTTCCTTCAAAAGCATCTCTGTTATTCCCAATTCACCGCTATCAAATCAGGCCTTAAGTGCGGTTATTCCCTTGCTAATGATCCCGCCTACCGTGCTGGTCTTTTGCGTGACTGGAAAACTAAAAGTACGATGCTACAATCCCTAAACCTCAGTGACTTTCTATACTTCTGCTGTTCATGCTTTTCCTACACTTCTCTACCTCTGTCTGTGCTACCACGGTTTCTGAAGCCGTTATTTGTTAATTTTGGCTTGGGGGGTTGTAAAATCTGCTGATACCGAGCAGCCTGGAAATCAGGACAGGGTTTGGTGAGTCCATGAGTATCCTGGACCCAACCGAAGGGTCTTGGCGCGCGATGATTCAACGCCAACCAAACTAACGTTGTACACGATAGATGCTTGTGACCTATAAAAGTCAATGCGCAACCGTTGTACTGGTCACTTTGCTAGAGTGAACATACAACCACGTTAGGTCATAGAAATATTAGACACGAAAGTACAAACGCTGACACGAAAGTACCGTACAGTTATCAGTTATGTGATATTTCTCTCTAAGATATGAGATATCCCATATGTACCAGAATGGAATATATAAAATATTTTGGCTGGAATCACTGGAATCTGGAGTCGTAAATAGTACATAAATTGTAGTTCACATCACATTAGGTTCATTAACGGTTTATTAGACAACTGTCCGAGCACTTCCAGCATGAATGCCCAGACTATCCTGCTGTGTTGACCTTAAGTATGTCCTTCCTGTCTAATCTAACACTTAATCCCCATGATGAGCTGAACCTTCCTTCATCCTCACTATGCCGACCTAATCCCGCGACACCTTCCTTACTAGGAAGCTCACCACATCCATCTAGTGATCCTCACATCCATTGTCCGATATAGTGTGTCGTCCTGGCTTCTTCACCAACTAATAGCTGTCACGTCAGCTCATCAAGTAGAACATATCAGCTCCTCAAATCCCCCTGACAGCCTAGCTGAATTGTCTCCGTGTGCTAGACTACGGCAGTTCGGTACCAAGACTCAGTACCGAACTGAACTCTTGTGGATATTACATCCCCCCAGGAACGGGCAGACTCGGCTGCAGCGTTCCTCATGACACAAAGGGACCTCGTAAAGCGAATAGGATCGCTGTAAAATAGAAATAACGTAGCACTGCCGCCTACTGGCAGTTGTATGTAATGTAAGTATTAAATAACGAACGAGCTTAAATGCTAGACTACGGCAGTTCGGTACCAAGACCCAGTACCGAACTGAACTCTTGTGGATATTACATCCCCCCAGGAACGGGCAGACTCGGCTGCAGCGTTCCTCATGACACAAGGGGACCTCGTAAAGCGAATAGGATCGCTGTAAAATAGAGATAACGTAGCACTGCCACCTACTGGCAGTTGTATGTAATGTAAGTAGTAAATAAAGAACGAGCTTAAAGTGAGAACTATTCGTATTTCACATATCGACCGGGCCACGCGAGCTGTCTGTTTCGCGCGCCACTCCTCCAACATATTCTTGCGAAAGCCATCGTCAAATGCAAAACGATATACTTTGTTAACTGCACTGTGCCAACGAGCAACGAACGGCTCACCCACATGCCGAGCGACTACTACCTCATCCTCTGGACGAAACCAATCCGCTCACTGGTGCTGGTGCTTATGTGCAAACGCAATACATCGAGCCCAGTATGTATTAACACCTCGCTGCCATGCGGCGGCTTCTGGATACACAGTGAGAGCATCCACGACTGCATTACGTTCAACAGTCGAAGCGTCCTTAAAAGGCGACTCATACATCAACCAATTGAAATATACAGTGCTGCTCAAACAGCGATGAGCTTCACCTCTCTCAGGTTCTCCAAGCGGTACCCGATATGCACGTATATTACTGATATGCACGCAATACAACTGGCCTGACGCTCTCATGCGGACAATACGGAACACCGGAGGGTCCAAAGCAACTACGTCTGCCGGACCCACACACTCCGGCTGAGATTTGTGCGGTACCTGCGCCGGACGAAACATCACCACTCTGCCTACGTTAAACATCGGAACATCCACTCGCCAACGGTTCGCCTGACGAGCCTGTTGTGCCTGGGCTTTATCATCCATAGCCCATACTTTCATATCGAGGTTTTAGGGTTTTAGGGTTTGGCTCCAGCTCCAAGAGATCTGGAGTGGCAAGGTCACTCAGGTCCTTGCGTAGAATGTCAACCAACCCAGTATCAACATGGTGCGAGAACACTCTGCCACTGGTCGCAAGAATATAGGGTGCCATACCTGTGACCGAGGACTTGGTGGCATTATACGCCGACACGAACTTGGCAACGGCATCAGGCCAAGTACTTTCCTGACCTTCAGGAAGAAACCGAGACAGCCACCTATTGCATGTGCGACATAGAACCTCTGCCATACCATTGGACTGATGGCGACCCTTTTGCACAGGATGAACCGCAATATGTCGATCAGTATACCATGAACGGAAAGACTGATGCAGCAGGGGACTGTCTTCATCCATTATTAGCTCCCTAGGCCAACCACCGGGTGTATTTTGTTGCTCTACAAATCGTTTCGCCTCCTCGAACGTATGCTCGTGGCGGCGCATAGGGCCGCCAATCTGGCCATGCGACAGATGGCAAAGATAATGTATGAATACCCCTCAGGATTCTGCGCATGGTAGTAGTAGTCGATGTGCCATGCAGCAGCAAATAAACGCGAGCGTGGAGGCTGACACAACAAACCCTGCATAAGGCCAGTCATGGCCCCTCTTCTGGCAATGCACACTGTGCAGGAGTTTACAATGTCCTCAAGGAGCTCAATAGGAATATTGAAGCCCAACTTATCTCGAACCAATCCACGCAATCGAACCGAACGCGCACACATATGCGAAAAATGCAAACGCCAAATCGCCTTCAGCAAGGCCTGGTGTGAAATCCGAACCCCTTTTAGGACTGTCGGCAACGCGCCAACGCGGCGAGTACACCCTACAACGACCGCGGGGCCTTGCGTTTCTTACCAGGGACCTCGACGCGCTCGAAACGAATGGATACCTTTGGTCCATCATCCTCAACGGAGTCGGAAACGGAGTAAGGCCGCGGCTGCTGACACTGTCGGCGGACCCCTTGGAAGCGCCGAGATTCAACATCTGTACCACCTGTGTCGCCTGGTACGTCAAGGTCGACCTGCTCCTGCTGTAAAGCCTGCTGTCCCTGTAAAAATGATAACTGGTCCTCAAACCACTCCCGAGGCTCATCCACGCGCTGGACTATTGCTTCCTGTAGACACTCGCTACCCCGAGTAAGCGGGTCCGGTAAATAGATCTGCTCCTGTTGCTGACCATACTGCCAGTATGGCTTGCTGGCGAAGCCAAAACGTCGCCAAAACGTCTGAGGGAGTTACTGTAGAGGTTCAACACAGTCACTCCGCAGAAGACCAATGAGTGAACACCAAGACGGAGCCGGCGAAGGTTTACCATTCTCCCGAAAATAAGTTCCATCGATAGGCGGTATCACTAAGGGCATGTTCACCAGCATACTACAAAAAAACTGGAAACCACGTAGCACCTGCCCACATAGACACAACCACCACTGCAGTAGCGTCGGCAAACGACTTCAAATAAGATAAGAAACGAAGTACCAAATGCCAAGGCGGGCAGGCATAACCAAAAACCTCATCTAACGGGACCGTTAAAGCGTCCCCACCTCACGTGCCCCCACCTGGCTCTTCAGACGCATAGTACGGAAGCTGTGCGTTCTGACGATTGGCAACGAGGTCAATGGCCACGCCTGACCATTTCTCCATAGCACGCTTGAACCACTCTGGGTTGCGACGCTGGGTACGCTTCTCCTGCGTAACCGGAACACACCTAGCCACTGGCACCCCAAGGTCATCCCCATCTTCACTACGCTCACAAGCAGCCAGCAACGGCAAGGCATCCTCAGGCTCCAAGAGCTCCAACGGCCAGGCAAAAGAGACGCGACGCTCCACCGGCCACAACGCACGATCCACCCCTGGAGCATGCATACGTGAAGGACAGTCGCCCAATATATTGAAAGGACCGGGAATATACGAAATTTCTGTGTCTACAGAGGTCATTAACTCCAAAGCTCGCCAAGGCCTACGCTTCTTTTTGGTGGACGTATCCGGAGGCAACGGCTTGCCCTGTAGCAGAGTTGCTAAAGGCTTATGATCACTGTGGAGTTGCAAAGGCAGCTACGAGCGCATGATCATGAATGCAATCTTGTGAATCATGAACTCAGTAGCGGTTAGCTCCAAGTCCAGGACATGATAGTTGCCCATGGACGGCGGAAGCTTCGAAGAATAAAATCCGACACAAAACAAGTAATTTACGTCATACAGCGCTACACCCTTGCGCTTGTCCCATACGACTGGAGCCATGGCCAGTTGCTCTGAAATAGGTTCCAACGCAAGCTCCTTACCCTTAGTCGTCCGCTTGGACTGCGACTTCCACCGAAGCAACGGCTCCGTAAGAGGTACACCTTCACGCTCCAAATACCGAATGAGTCCATCCTGAGCGCAACCACACTCGTGAAGAGCCTTGCGCAAGGAATCTGTTGGCGCTTTCCGGACCAAGCGTTGGCGGTCTACCTCCGCCTGCCATCCAGCAATGCATTCCTCCATCCATAAGACCTCCTTCGGAGCACGTCGAACCATAACCGCTCCGCCAATCGCGACATCGCACGCATCCGGATAAGCATGCAGCTTCTTGTGCTGCTCCGGAGAATAGAGACAAATATCATTTGTCAACAGCCACATACAACGATCGTACGCGATCTGACATTCCAAATTCATGTCGAAGCGTACATCCTTGCGAATTTGGTTGGTAAGCGGGACCAATGAGGCGCTCAACCCCGGTATGCTACAGGACTACCACGCCATCATACATACGAACGTGAGAAGCTGATCCTTGTCCGAAGGCAACCCAATGCTAGCAATCCCTTGCATGCGTTCGTCATCAATTGTGACAAAGCCGTCGTACCAGAGTCTCCCATAGAAGGACTTGGGAATAGCCTTGGGAACAGCAATCTGTGACTTTGTAGCGTTGAACTTGGTTCCAGATCGTTCCGCAGCACGAACCAACTGCCAAAGTGATCGCCAGTGGGCTAGATCGGCCTCCAGTTCCGACGGAGACATCTCTGCAGTATTGGAGGACGTCCCTTCCTTTGTGAGTAAATCCACCAGCTGGGGTAAAGGCTTACTGAGATACGGCCTCCCTTCTCCCCCCAGCGTACTGTGACTTTGGTCCGCATGTAGTATCCTCCTGTTGACCTGCTTGTCGGTAGACTCACCTCTATCTAATACTAGTCACAGCTGACCGTTACTCTTCATCTACCATCTTCATCGTACATATGGCGCCATCGTCCACGAAAGACATGAATCCTTCCACGTCCTTGAAGTTGTGTTCGTTCCGTTGTGTGCACTGGGCTGGCACCACCGCATGACCAAACCCCGCGCCGATGCGCTCGTACACCTGACCATCACCGGAGAGGAACCGAGTCTTGTATTGGTCCTCCTCAACGATGGTGCACTGATTAAAGCCATTGGCATTATCAGTGACCGTGCAACGCCATGCATTACACGTATGGCGCCGCAAATTGGCCTGGTCACATATGCTCCACTTCCGACATAGGCCTGACACATACGGTAATCGTCGTCAGTCCTCTCAGCCTCACCTTTACCTTTGTTGGCTAAAACGATAGGAGCCAACCATCCACTCTCATCCTTACATCGACGAATTATACCATGAGCTACTTCTGTCACATATTTACGCTGTTCAATTGCGATCTTCACAGGGTCACGATTACGAAAGGCACTCCGGGCCGGAATAGCGTCCGAACGGGTGGGAATGCGGAAGCCGGGATCTTTCGAGAACACGTGAGGCTGCGATTTGTCGTAGGCACAACGGTTCCAAGCAGCTTTCGTATCGGCAAGCTCTTGCGCTGGCAAGCCAATTCCCGCTGCCAAACAATCCAGATGAGAAAAGTCGTACACCGAGACTGGCACGTCTTCTTCCTGGAAGGGAAGAATCTCCATATTATAGATAGTCTAGGGAGGACACCGGATTAGGAAGACCCTTGGCGGTCAAACGGAAAGCCGGAGGGACACAAGACGTGTCCCAAACAGACTCGAGCAGATTGTCACGCTGCGGGAAGAATCCCAGAATCGCGTTCTTGCCCAAGTGTAAAAGTCGGTCTCCTCTAGGCTGACTATACGATATCAAGACGTTTCCGTTAAGAATACAATACGTTAAAACGTTAAAATGCAAAATGTTAAAAATTAGTTTAGCTTCAGCCCTTGGTAGTGAGCAACAGATTACGGGATTTTAGACTGAGACTATTGTCTATATGCTCCGCTCTAATCACTCACTACTTCGATCTAGATTTATTTATGTTTTAGTTACTAAGACTAGATATCATTTCATTGGACGCATATTATACATTTCACGCCTCGAAAAAAATATCTACTCAAAATAACCAATAAAATATCTTTAAGTCCAACTTAAGAAAATCAAAAATCAAATCAAAAACACCAAGCTGGTGCAGTATATATCTGCACCTAACCCCCATCACTTGGTACCTAGCTCCCCATCCCATTAAGGCATAGACGGGCACATCTAATTGGCTGGCTAGGAGGAATCAAAACCAGGTTGTCCTAAATTCTAACAACTCTGATCCTGTCCTTTTCTCAGCGGATTATCTTGCTCTGAGATCATTATCGAATTATACCATAGGTTTGTACCAATAAACATTTCATGCCTGAGACCCTCTCTCATGGTACTCCCGTTAATTAGAGATTCCCAAAGTGTCATTTTCAGGTGTCAGATTTGTATCATTCCTATATTATGTACAATTCTAATTTCAGTGGAAAAACCAATCTATATTTGGAAGACCACCTAATTGTCCACAGTAGAGTCCAATACTCTACTGAGTACTATCGCATGTTCAGAATCTTAAATATCTCAATTGTTGTTCACGTCCAATTCATAAACATTAATACGTTAATACGTTTATAATATGCGTTAACTGTGCAACTACTATTAGGAACCCGCTATTTTTACATAGCCCCCTCTCCTCAGCTTGAAAATTCCAATGTTGGCTTATATGTGGTATTAGCACATAGACTCAAGCTCACATGAATTGTACAAGCGAAAAGAAAAGAAACGGGTTTCGATCATATAACGGCCTCAATGATTATGTTTTATTCTCTTAGACAAAGTATACTTAGACGTTATAAGTTACTCGGTTACTCTACTACGTTTGGGCTTTGGTCCTTGTGGTCCCCGATGGTGGATGGAACGTTTCTTAATGCCTTTTGGAGGTACGTACATTCCATGCTGTTTAAAGCTATGAATGTATGATGTCTGTGGATAGATCTTAACCACTTCAGGTCGCTTATTCGATGTTAAGATTGCTGTAGTAAAAGTCCCCTTAAACCACTATCAGTGTGGAGTTAGAATTAGTTTACAA
>NW_014040032.1:44235-46545 GCF_001186125.1 Sphaeroforma arctica JP610
ATATATATGTGTATATATATATATATATATATATATATATAAATATATATATATATATATATATATATATATATATATACATACATATATATATATATATATATATATATGAGTATACATATTCGTGTGTGTGTATCTGTATGTGTGGTTGTTGTGGTCTGCTCTTGATGGTTATGTTTGTCAATTTGTATCTAGGCAAGTTCTCACGCAACTCATGTTCCAGCCATATTCATGCTCTTCAATATAGTGGAAGAACATGATTGAATACACATCCGCTGAATTCGGAATCTGTTTCTGATGGAAATGTGATCATTGTCCAGTTGTTATAGTGCTTGTTCCGACTACCGATTTCTCCTCCGGTGTTTGTAGAATCATTTCCCTGAGTGATTGTATATCAGTCACACATTTCGTTCATTTGATACTGTATACTTTTGTGCCGCTTCGTGCAGAGTATAGTCAAAACTGAAGATGACACAGTTATTCCTGGTAGGCCAAACCAAATGGAGTTCCAAAGGATATACACGGATAACGTATGGGAAGGAAATAGAGGAATAGGGGGTACAGGTGGTGGTGGGAGTGGCGATGGATCTAATCCTGCGATGATCAGGAATCTGCCAAAAATAATGGAGGATGTGATCAACAAATACAACGTGCTGAAGTGGTTGGATGCGGTATGTGCCACACCAAAGTGAGCGTGGATAGTATTCATTGAGCATGTAGTTTTATCTCAAGTAGTATTCTTCTGGGGTATCCAGGGGAATATGTATTGTCTTCCACTGTCACTTTTAATGTCCCGATAATACACGCAGCTGCATATGCTCGTATGCGTTTTTTTCGACACCGGCGACGGCTAGATGAGATATTCAACATTGATTGTGTAAACCATTACATTTGTTATCCGCCAAATCTTCATTTCCTAAATCCTCTGTCGAGAGCATGTGTGAGTCAACACTTATTGACTCTTGGTAGTGCGCCAGCTATAGATGGTCTGTTCTGTCGTTCCCGTGGAGGATAGGTGAACTTATGCGAAGTGAAGTTGATAGTATGTATATGTACATAGGTCAACTGCTTCTGTAAATAAAGCTGCAGCCCGCATGGCAGGCATGTCATTGTTTCCGCACATACATTATTCTAACATAATAGGCAAGAATGTATAAATAGTTTGCATTGTTATACATATATTTTATGACTATATATGCAAGTCGCGATCAGATTCCATTCTGTGGGTCACCCACTTCACGAGACCTTTTAGTAGCAGACTGCGGGAATGAGCGCGCAGTTCACTCACGCATACTCACTTGTTATGCACAGCCGTGTGGGAGAGTTCGGTGGACCAGCAAGTTCACTCACGCATACTCACTTGTTATGCACAGCCGTGTGGGAGAGTTCGGTGGACCAGCAAGTTCACTCACGCATACTCACTTGTTATGCACAGCCGTGTGGGAGAGTTCGGTGGACCAGCAAGTTCCTGAAAGAACAGCAGACGAAACGTCTTTCTGAAGGCAAACCCGAACTACAGTATTTGGGTTTGGATGTGGTGGGGTCTGTGATCAAAATGAATACAGAGGAATTCTGGGACGAGGCGGCGTATGTGATATAAGACCAACGTGTGCATAAATTTGGGTGTGTATATCGATGTGTATGCACAGGTGGAGCCCGCATATCCTCATGGGTGCCGTGTATACCCGTCGCCATATTTTATTAGTTTGAGTGCGTTCACAGGGTTCGCGCCGAATTGTGCGTCTCGTCTCGTGGCGGACTATTGACACCCACAATTGCACACTTTATCAGCTGGACGTTCGAATTAAAGGATTTGGAAACGGAAGCTATACCACAGGGATACGATCTGATCTTGTGTAGGGACGCTTTACAGCACTTGCCGTTGAAGACTGCGCTTCGTGGTAAGTATGATAACGTACAGATGTACCCAGTGCTTACAGCTGTCTGCGTACATGTGATGTTCATGCGATAAGTACACTCAGATACTATGGTTAGAGTTTGGGATATACAAGGCAGCAAATCACTTGTTATCACCTGTGCTGGTTAATTCATCATTAGACTGTGTTGTCTAGAACAATTCGGTGTCGAAAAAATGTCAACATAAATATACGTACTATTACGCTCGCGAATTCGATATATTCTTTTTATGCATCTAAATATCCATACATCTGTGATGCATGATGTGGATGTTCTTATATATATATATATAGCAATGTCATTAATTCATCCCACAAACAATATATATATATATATATATATATATATATATACACGACACACACACACACACACACACACACACACATATAT
>NW_014040032.1:49855-63396 GCF_001186125.1 Sphaeroforma arctica JP610
GCTGACGTATACCTGCCAGTTTGCAAACGAAAAATACCCATCGTCTCTAGCGCATTTCGAGTAGCTTTGCGTTCACAAGTGCCCCTGAATAATAGGACACGATTGTATATTTTGACAGACATGAATGTGATTGTGCACATTTGCACATGTTGTTTGTAGCGTATTGCATGTGACGGGACATAAGCAAGGGTACTTGCACACTTGCACAAGCGTATGTAGGGATCCAAGTGCTTACACATACCTTTACATGTGCGTGCAGCACGTGGGCAGATACGCAAATATTCTATGTATGTACTTCAGAGTTCCGATACGTAAACTCTATCGGTAGACTCGGGTATATGCGTGCAACTCGATACTATGTAGCTCATGTGAATCCAGCGATATCACTATCACTTGCAGTAGCATCTTTATTCACATACAGCAGCCGCAATAGAAGCACTATGCGGGGTATACTCAAGCACAATTTGAACTATCTCTGTCCTCTATTAGGGAGCAAGATACTTTACCTGTACGATGTCGACTATCTGAAGACGATCGACTTCGATAAGATTTTGGCCGACACGAATTGGAGTGACCCGAAGTGGGATCCCAGTAGGAAACATTAGCTTAGCACTTTGCATTGGGGGAAGTAGAATTCGGTGGACCGGAATAATTAATAAAATATAATTTAGCGCCTACGTTGTACACGAATTTAACGTTCTAAATACATAAGTACGGTCTTCATGAATGTATTCTACGTAAATATGAATTGCACGATTGCGTTGTGTACGTTTTATACACATCTATTGACACATGATGGGGACACCTAGAAAACACTGGTTGCCAGTGTAGGTCACATTCGTTCCATGTTTATTTCTTGTTTCCTCATCACCTCTGACTATACAGACAACAACAGCTGGATTGCCTAGCTGTGCCACATACATCAGCTTCGATGACTGAACACGGTGACCACGGTCGCGGAAATATTTGTTATACTCCTTTTTCTTGTGTCGACACTTGACCTTTGCATGAGATGGCCCAACATCTACTGGTACAGGCTGAAAGCGAACAAGTGGGTTTAATTTCACTATGATATGACGAAATGTGCACATAAATACTTCATAAATATCAGATATAACTGCAAGTATTTTATACTGACACAAATAGAACGAGTCTGTACACATATGTGGGTACCTTCATATCAGCCAATGAAAAGCGATTACGCTATACATTTTGGCGGGAACAAAACCGGACATATTTTTAATCAATTCTCTAATCTGTGTCGACGGAGACCACTCTATCGACTGTAAAGATGCATTTAAATATTCAAGTTAAAAACATGTAATGTGTGTATTTAACGACCATGAACAGCTTCATATAGGTACGTAAATATATACAGTGTATCGCCGCTGAACTGTCTAACCCCATCGCCACGTAACAATGCGAGAGTTAAACTCTGTACGCAGGGCTCGGAAACACAGGAGGTAGCGTTGATCACAATATCCAGAAGACTGTAGAACGTACATGTATGCACACGCTGCAAGCTTTTACACGACGTGATCGCACCATCAAATAGACCGTATATGGTACAAAGCAGGGTGTATAATTTAGCGTATACGTTTCATTAGGTACATGGTGAGCAGCCCGAAATCGCAGGTGCGAGTCCGACACCATGTTGAGCGAGATGGAGGACTCCAGGACGGATGTGGTGGGTGTTTGTCGCATACGGGCATTGTTATCCACACGCCTACTATGTGGCGAGAGAGTTTTATGTGTGTGTTGCAGAAAGTGATAGGACTGTTTTGTGTTTCTTTGTATGTGTATTGGTATAATCACTGTGTTTGTGTGTTTATACTATGGGTGTGTTGGTGAGTACTGTTAGTGTGTGTATGTATGTATTCTTTCTTGTGTACTAATACATCGCTAGCAGAGAGCCTGGTGTGTTTATTGTTCGTTTGTATGGTTAATTACTAGCAGAGATTTCCGTGTGTGTATTGATATATTATTTGCAGAGCTTTACATGTGTGTAGTGTTTGTGTGTATACTAGCACGACACTACGTGAGAGTTTTGTGGGTGTTGTTTGTGTGTGTTCACTAGAAGTAAGCTTATCCGTGTGTTAGTACTAGCACGGGGAGTGTATCCGTCTGTAGTCCTTGTGCGTATTGATACATCTAGCTAGTGACCGTTTGCAGACCTTCATTGAACGCCGGCGCAATGCACAATTCAGCTGAGCCACGGGCTCTGTTGATGGGGACTACAGTCATACGCGTACACGCTTTCAATACGAACGCCGTATCATACACTTTAGCACATGAACACCTTCTCTATCTATTCCTCGTCTGGTGTATATCCCTCCACTCTTTATCTGTTGTGGTATCTGCGCGATCATTCAACACCGACTTCTCCTGTCTATGAACCGTTATGTGCGGATGAGCCAGCTCACGGGTTGGTCTCGCGAGTGTCCCATCTGCTAATCCCACCTCAGTGTCTCTGTCCTGGTTGTGGTGTGCACCGACCCCTCCTGCCTTGGACTTGTTGAACGCTTCTCTCGATGTGTTGGCACACACTAAGAATGATCTCTAGTACGTACAACTGGCTTATGCAGTGGTGTGGAGAGGCCTGGCATGCTAGAGCTCAGACCTCACAAACGATACGACTACGTAGCTATGCGAGATGTTATTGATCGGGGATTTATGTTCCAGGCGTCTCTGGTTCCTCTGGTTGTTTGACCTAGGGTAGTGTCTTAGTGATCTGCTGACTGTCTTTGAACGAGGCCCAGACAAACGTCACGCAGCACTTTGCACGCTTGGCTTTTTACCGTCAAATTGATTGGTCGACGAGGGTGTTCACATTTAAATTGATTAGTATAATAGGTACGATGACTCTGACGTATCTTCTTGTGTATGTCACTGCAGCGGATGTCCCATTTCCCAATCTGTCCTTTGTGGATGTGTCGGGCGAGAGCCATGCGAGCACACACAGTGGATCAGCACTACGTACGCCACAGCCACCGCACACCACAAGAGGCCACACGTATACGCGCACAGAAGCTCCGTACACACGCTCCTATCTGCGAGCAGGAGAGAGCACTCGTGCAACCACACAGGGGTATATGGGGGTGACGACGAGACCGCTGACATTCCGCAGTGGCTATGGATACACCGATAGACTAAATATGGGCCATGCACGTTTGCGCCAGGCACCTGTCAGTACAACCAAGACACCCGTGCATACCAGTGCGCTGGTAGAACGTGCTTATAACAGCGAATACGATACGAAAGTCATCGAATCCGACGAGTACATGCCAGATGCCAATACACAGGCAGGGAAAAGGGGAATTGGTATTGGGAGTGAAGACCGATCTGGAGGTGGCGCCAACGCTTTCTACGGAGATGCAATCCTCGCGTATAGGAACCATACTTTTGCAGGCAGAAATGAATTTCCCGAAAGTGATGGCAGGACGGATACAACCGGAAACAACGCAGGTGTAGGCGATCCCGAGGATCCCATAACGCCCTTGTACATGCTGCATGATTTCTCTCGAGTGTACGAACTGATTGATCGCCAGCGAGCACTGAGTACAGGTCAATTAAGGCAAAGTAGGGAATCTGCTGAGGAAGCCGCACATCTGCCATCCCGGCTGCTACCCCCAGCGGAAATGGGTATGTATGTCGGTAGTTTGTCTTGATTTGACTTGTTAGATAGAACTGCTCTTGGGTGGTCTGCAGTAGGCTATAGTTCGTTGCACACCACGTGTACATAGAACACTGGGAATGTTGATAAGCATACTTGGACAGATGTCCTTGTTTACTAGAACACTAGTAGTTTAGAGTGAGGTATGTTCCCGCAGTCGTATTGCGCAGATCGGCGTGTCTGCATCGGCCCTCTACATTGCTTTGTAGTGAAGCACGTTGTGTTTCATACAATGCAACCAACGGGCACGCGCTTTCCAGCGACTCGGATAAATGTAGATGAGTAGAGATTGCATATGCGCAGTTCTGGGATGGTCTGTACATGCGTCTGTCATCTTGTTTGTAGTCCACATGGGTGATTTATTATCTAGAGGGCGGGATTATATGGGAATACATGGTTAACAAACAACACGCTCAATGAATGTATATGCGTACCACAATCTAATCAATTAGATATATTAAGTGAAAACCGTCTTCCACATTTTTTTCTTTTCCATATACCTGAAGTGGAATCTTCTGTAGTCAGTCCGCAGCATTCGGATCACGAGACAACGAACGAAGACACTGGTCCTGCGCCAGAAGAACCTACAAACGGCACCACTTCTGAGGAAGGTAGGAATGTCGAGCACATATTTATTGTTCGTGCCTGAGCGGTTCATTTGTATCTGTTTAGCAGTTGAGGACGCACGAATATTAAATATGGCTGTCTTGTGATCAGTTGTCGCAGTTATCTGATCTTAAGCGTGTCGAATGTAGTCCGGTCTAAGGTCTATACCGTAGAGATGGCCCCTTAGGGGCAGATACTCCCGGGAGACCGGGATAGGGGTACTCGTAGATCTGTACTATGCGCTCTCGGAAGGAGTGGCTGAGGGCTGGAACTCACATTCCCTGAGGGAGGGGGGGGTGGACCTTAGGGGTACTCCCATGGTTCTACTGATCGTCCCTATGGATTCCCACGGAGCTCCCCACGGAGATTCGTGGTCTAAAATAGAATCAAATCAATTGACAATTGGAACCATTTAACTATGTATGGCGAGCTCATGGGTGTTGTATCGTAGTAGTAACCCTTCCAATCGTATTCCATTCCACAGCTGCGTCCACCAATCATCGCGAGCCATCGGGAGAGTGTAACGACGAGTGCTCGGTGCTATCCACTGATATCAGCGACGATGGCATGCGCGTGCGTATCGCTGAGAAAACACACAAGGGTAGACGTATGCGACCGAAAGCCGCTCAGGCATCGGCAGCCGAAGTACCACACCAAGTATTAGATGTCAAACTTATACCTGAACGATTACCGTTCGAGAATTCTACAGTTGTTACAGAGCGACAGAAGAATACCTGCTCGACTAAGGATGCTGCAGCCACGAGCCCCGCATCATCCAAGGCGGCACAACCACTCGGAGTCGATGAGCTGAGCGTGACACGCGCTGACAGTGATCGCCCAGTAGTAGCAACCGAGAACAGGTTGAAAGCTGAGAAGTCCCAGGAAGGTCTCGACATCACCAACACACGACGATTGAGCACACAGTCATGGGTGGGTGCGCAGAACACTGGGAGACCCTCGCCACACCCGGTTACCGAAGCACGTGCGAGCAACATGGACGAGGCAAGCAGAGATGCATGTGGGGCACCGGCTGAAGCTAAGACGCCTTTGGGTGGGCATGAGCAGGGCTACAATCCTGGCCGCGAAAGCGCGAGAGTGCAAGAGGCCGGGGTAAAGATTGTCCACAACTGGAACTTGGGTGGAGGTGCGCTGAAGTCCGATGTCTCGGGGTTGTCTGACTCTTTCGCTTTCAGTGACTCGGAAACGAGTGTCACAATCGCTACTTCGGTGTCTGGCTTTTCGGATGGTTCCTTGCGGCACTACCCTCGTATGTTCATCACACGATGTGCGTCTCTATTTGAATGTGAATCTGCAGGTGAAGGGATATTTATATCCGACTGCGTCTTCAGTTTTGTGTAGCACATCGGTTTGTATGAAGAACTCCGACCCTTTTAAGAGGTTTTATATATTCTAATATCTGAGTAGTATATACAGAGTATCAAAGAAGTGCTTGCATTCGAAAATCGAGGTATGGGTTCGATTGCGCATTCGCCACAGACTTATGGAATTGAATTCTTGAAGTGAATAATGTCGCGATTTTGCATGCATCTGATGTTTATTTCCCATACGTCTCTTCTAGATGATATAACTGAGATCTCAGGTCTTGATGTGGTTGTACCTCCGCAAAGAAAACGTGAGGACTAAACTCTCTTCAACCCAACATACGAACCACCATATCACTACTGAATCTCCTCGCTATTCCCAGCTCATCAAGTATTTTCAATGTTTCGTGCTGTAAATCGAATGTGTTGAGTATTGTACCACCCCCAGCCCATCTAGAGACGTCCGTTAACGTTTTTGGCGATAATATACATAGTGCTTCTGTGTATTTGTATCCTTTTTTTGTCCACTGTTGGACATCTCAGATATCATTGCCATGCTAGGCATTTGAGATTAACATTTTCTCCGATTGTTGCCACAGCTCTAAAGCTATCAATGCCACTTTCTGTCAAGACGGATATAGCCTTGGAACGCTCTCAGTATGTATCTGATGTGGCCCTGGACGCTGTTGTCGACCCCGATACTAGTGACAGGGACCTGCCGCAGCACATGGCTGTGTCGACAAACACCATACAGCGCGTTAGTAGAGATGGTCAGCCCTACTTGTCTGTAGTGACGTCTAGTGATTCAGAGGCACACAGTCGCGTGAGTGTGGGGAGTGACGAGCAATCTGCTATACGCGTGCTCCAGGAGTGTCTGCCTATCACTGGCAATTTACGCATGATTAGTACAGAGCAAACACCTACAGACACGGTCAGGGCTGTCGACCAGGCCGGGCTGGTTAGACGAGGTATTGGTCCTCAGTCTTCCGACAGAAATATGCGCACAACGCATGCGATGGCACGAACACCGTCATCGGAGCTATCAGAAGTTGACTCAGAGATCACGCTTAAGGGAATCGATGCAGAAGAGAGAGGAGCGAGCTCAAGTGACGCCAGCCATGACTCGTACGCACGTCTGGGCCAGTCTGCCTTCGGCACATTGGGCACAGACTACTCAACTACCACAACCGAGGCGTTCAGTGACAGCAGCAGCTACGACGGAGATGTCAGCAGCGCCATGTCGCACCTGTCTGTCGTCGCGGAGTCTCACAAGGAGGTCCCGCGCGTGCAGTCGCCAGCAGATCGATCGCACGCAGAGCCCGGCACTGCCGAGGTGCACCCGGTGCCGTATAGCGATGTGATGCGAAGCCTGTCGCGGAACAACACACATCATCTGTCAGTAGTGGCCGAGTCTAGCATACTTGGCGTGACCCACTTGCCTGGGGATGACATACCAGAACAGATACATGTGCGCATGTCCGCACTTGGGAGGGCATACAGTCAACCTCCAGAGTCAGAGTCTGTTCCCGTGAGAAGTCACTCGCAAGCCACCTCAAATTCGGTGCGAGTCGACACACAGACCCCAGTACCGGCAGTGGCTGATGCCACACCTCAGAATATAGATAGTACTCGCAGAGAGGAGGTGCAAAGTAGCTTTGCTGTGACGCGTCGTTCTGCCACGGGATATCACGACGGCGCCTCTAAGCGCTCGGGGCTGTCGCACAGCCCGCAGTCGACAAGGTCAAGTGATACAAGTCTATTCAGTGGCAGTGCGGATGTTAGCGATGCGAGTGGGGATGCGGAAGGCACTCAGGACGAACTATCGATAGTCTATGAGTCACCAAACAGTGTAGCGCACACTACGGGCCGAGGGAGCCCGCGAGCAGCTCGGAGTCTAACGTATGAGACAACCGCTCAGCCTTCAACAGCAACGAGGCGTGACTGTGGTGCACCCGAAAGGGTAGCCAAAAGGTCGTATGGGGAAGCATCAAATGGCCTGCGCATGAATGGTGATGATCTCGATATTGAACGGGATTGGACCGGCGTAGAGCACGGGAAATCGATGCGTGACGGTGCAGATGCAGAGTCCAGCTGTGCGCAGTTAGGTGGTGTGGTCAATCAAACGGACAGCCGGAACGCTTCAAGCGACAGCAAAAGTGATTCACGAGCGAGTAGCGGGCAGCGCAAGACTACTGTGCAGAGCCCCGTGGCGCCACTTGTGGTGGAAGTATATACCTACCACGACGCGCTGGCAACGGGAAGTTTGTCAAACAGAACGCGACAGGTGGTATCGGGTCAGGAGCCATTTTCAGGCCATACCTTGGATCAATCGGATATAGAGACACACAATAGGGAAGCAATTCCTGCACGAGCACATCCAGGCCGTACACATGGACCACAGGACAGTTCAATCAAAGTCATTGAAGTGAACGACGCTACACCACGCGTACATGTGGACGCGGAGAGCAACGAGGGTGAGACCAATATCGCAGGTCAAACTCTTGGCGCAGCGACCCTCACACCAACACCGCAAGCGCCCGGCCTGCTGGCGACAGGTGAAGGGAAGGTTTGCACAGGCGTTGATGAGGGAAGTGCGTCAAAGAACACACTGGACATGACGGCTGGACCGTCTGTGGTGGCTGTGGAGCGACAGCAGGGATCGTTCAGCTTGAAGGTAAGGGTTTGGTTTTGGATGTGCCTTGAAGATTTACAAGAATGTATAGCTGTGTAGTAAATTGAGGTTGACAGTCCCTGCTTCAAAAGCACACAATCGGCCAATTGCCTTCAGGCTGCTATACTTTGTTCTATACCAAACAGCACATACCCAACTTAGTAATGTCCTCATTATCGTATACGTTTGTTCTAAAATGGATGAGATTAAATCTTGCTGAATCCTTATTTTCAATAAAGGATGTGCAGAATCGAATCGATCAAGCGAGGAAGCAATTGTCGAATATCGCAGCGAATTTGGGGGCTCGATCGTCGTAAGATACTGCGTACGACTATTTATTTGGTTCAGATGCAACGATCAATAATAAACTTCTGCATCGTGTAGTCTATGTGATGTTTATAAAACTAGAGCTTGTGTATAGTAATTCCTTACAACCGATATATATATATATTACTAATATTTTGTACTTTGGTCTAGCTGCAAAGATTTTTCGAGATTGCCAAACGTTTTTGTACTTTGCTGAAAACTTTCCTATAAAATATTTTTATTATTATTAATTCATACGCACTACGCTCAGATCTTGATTACCAGCCGTGTCAATCGACTTGTATTCGACCAGATCAGTCTACATGTAATATATAATTGAGAGCCCACGAATTCCAGAAATTACTAGTGGATACACAATTGGAAGGACTATTTATATCATAATCAACTCTATTTTCAAATATATGTTATTTGTATTTTGTACTGAATGATGTAGAAGACATCAGATTACATAATACTACCACGTACGACTGAACTAGGGCGGGGTCGTCCTGTGGAAATCGCTCCATTCGAGGCGTCTACCGAAGCGAGTGCTTTAGGGTTACTGATTGGGGAAGCTTGTGTGCGAATTCCCAATGTATACAGAGAAGGTCTGTCTCCATCGCATATGTAGGCCATAGCGAACTTGATGAAGTCCAATGGAATGAACCAGAGAATGGCCCAAACCCACGCAACGATCACCCAGACGCCACAGCCCAGTAGGGATGCTTCGTACACGGACTCGGTACCATAGAGTGGAGCAGCACCAGAAAAGTCTTCACAGTAAACGCATGGCGTGTTGTCTAAGGGTTCGGTCCATCCATTGAAACCGAATCCGGCGATTAAAGAAGACACGATCTGTGAAGCAATGAAGGCTAGCATGGGAAGCACGCCTGGACGATCCAACCACGAGAACTTGCTGGTACGGGTTACGAATATCAATGCCATGCCGGATATGGACACCTGCACGTACATGAGAGCACGGAGACGAGATTGACGTTCCCAGGTGACCTCTGTCACGCACTGGTTGTACTCGGCTGTCCCAGTCAATAAGCTCTCTACAGTATTGCAGTACTCGCCGGATGCAGTGTATTCTAAAGACTGGAGGCTCAATGCGGAACCGCCAGTGAAGAAATCCGTGTGCGAAGCAATGTAAAACAACGCCCATGATGAGAGTGTGAGATACAATCCATACACCAATCCATTGATGAAGATGGACTGCAAAAACCAAGCGTCCGGGTTGCGACTGGGTGTCACTCGATCCTTTGACAAGGAAATCATGGCACCGTCGTTGAATATGGCTAGCAGCACAATCAGTATAGTCGGAAAGTACCAGTCGTACAGCACAGTAAGCAATCCGAACGTGAAGCAAATACGGAAAGTCATGGCTACTGTGTACTTAGCATAGCTTTTCATGCGCTGGAAGATCTTGCGTGCACCGATGATGGCATCAATGATTACACCAAGTCCTGGCTCCGTCAGGACGATATCGGCGGCGGCTCGAGCTGCATCGGTAGCATCGGCTACTGCGATACCAATATCCCCCTTCTTCAAGGCAGGGGCATCGTTCACTCCATCGCCTGTCATGCCAGTAATGTGACCTCTCTCTTGAAGCCGTTTGACGATATCGTACTTGTGTTCGGGGAAGACTTCTGCAAATCCGTCCGCATTCTCAACCAGCTCAGATAGCGTCATTGTACCTTCTATCAACCCCGAGTGCTCGTTCTTGAACACCTCCGTTGTATACATATTGGTGCCCATACCAAGCTGTCTGGCTGTCTCGACACCAATGGGCAATTGATCACCGGTGATCATTTTAACTCCGATGCCCAATTCAAGACACTTAACAATGGTGTCCTTGGTGTCGTGACGGGGTGGGTCGAAAATCGGTATGAGTCCCACGAATTCCCAAGAATCATTGTCAGTACCCGCTGAAAACCCCACACCAAGTGCCCGGTAGCCGCGGCTGGCATACTCTAGGATGCGGCCTTCAAATTTGTCTTTGATTGCCTCGTAGTTGTGGGACATTTGTAGAATAACTTGAGGAGCGCCTTTCGCAGCACGGAATGTCTGACCCGTAGATACTTCCTGGATGGTAGCGATGGTACGCTTATCATTGGGATTGAAAGGAACATACCTAAGACATTTGTACTCATCCCAGAGCGTATCCTTCTTGTCTCCGTAGGCGTCGTGGCAGCACAGGTCAATGGGCTCTTCGTTTTCAATCTTCGCACCTAGGGCTCCATACAACAAGATATCGTCGGTTGTAAAGCCGTCGCCTGATTCGAGATTGTCCTTGTCAACGCTGAGCTGGTTTAATGTGAGTGTTCCGGTCTTGTCGGAGCAGAGCATATCCATACCGGCCAACTCTTCAATTGCCGTAAGACGAGTCACAATTGCTCCCTTGGTGGCTAGTTTATAGGCTCCCATGGCTAATGTTACGGATAGAACAGTGGGCATAGCGATGGGAATGCCACCCACAATAATTACTAGCATGTTCGATAGTGTAGGGCACGACCCTTCTTGGCCCAGAGAGCACTGGTGATTGTAGTAGCCAAACTGCACTCCCAGCTCAATAATCACCCAGACCGTAATAGTGATGATACATATAGCACCAATTCGAGACATAACTTCTTGCAAATGACCCGCTGAATCTGTATCCGAAATTAGAGAAGCAGCTTTGCCAAAAAATGTGTTGACTCCAGTGCCGTAGACTACTGCTAAGCTCTCACCCTGCTTGACAGTGGAACCAGAGAATGCACACTGTCCTGCAAACCGTTTCACAGGCAACGACTCCCCAGTTAAAGCGGCCTGGTCGATTTGTAATGGCTCATGATCTTCGGCACCGATGAACTTGATGTCGGCTGCAATCACATCACCCAGGCGAACAAGTACTATATCACCGGGAACCAGTTGGGATGCATCTATAGTTTGTATGTTCCCATCGCGAAGCACTTTTGCCTGAGGTGCCAGTGAAGCAGCAAGCGCAGCTATTGCATCTCCCGCAGCCGCCTCTTCACGATAGCCAATTGCGGCATTCAAAAGCAAGAGAATGATGATCAGTGCGAAGTCAACGTAGTCGAGCAAGATGATAGAAATGACGGCTGCAACCTCCATGCACCACGAAAGAGGGTTCCATAGGAACTTGAGAAATTCCAAGATAGGACTCTTTTCTTTCACAGGAAGTTTGTTAGGACCAAATCGCACCAATCGCTGTTGTGCTTCGGTTCCCGAAAGGCCAGCATCGGACGTTTCTAATATGCGCAGGGCTTCTGAGATGGTCAGATCCTCATATTTGATATCAGCTTTCTGTTTCTCGTTCGTCAATGAGACTTCTACAAAAGTTTCCGTTGCAGACACCATGGTGGTAGATTGGGTGTATATGCGCTAGATATTATCAAAAGCGTTTGAGTGTGTGTTTTTTTTATGCTATTCTTTCAGGGAACTCTGTCTGTTATATACGCCGCAATGAATAATTACTGACACCGTATCAATGTAAGACCCGTGATTGCGTCAATGCGGGCAGCGAGGATACATAAGTACAGCCCGAAACGACGATGACAACCCGAGTCCTCGATGTGTTTGTTACAGTTTGCTTTCTTTTTTCTTGCTTCTAAACTTAACCTCAATTGTTTTATTTTAGGAGGCTATGTCCTAAAACAAGAATATATATATATATATATTGTTTTTAAAAACTGCGCAGATCACTCATAAAAAAAGACCGAGCAGAGCCAAAATCTTAGATATAGCTACTCTTTGCTCTTGTAGGTTCGTTTTATATTTTTTCGTATCAGCTCATACATCCAGCATCTTGGCATGACTAGCATCTAAGTATCAGACAATCCCCCTAGCCAGATTCCAGCCTTTAGGCCTCCGGGGTCAGTTTATATTTTTAACTTTTTGCATGTACATACAAATATATGTAGCAGGCTGCAAGCATCGGGTGGCGGGCAGCCCGGCCCAAGCCCGCACGGGCGCTGCGCGACATCATGTCTCACAGACTCACACTCACAGCCTAAGCTCATTGCATTATGGGGATACGTACGGAATATATGTATAACGTAAACGCATATTTATTCAATTTTAAACGTTATACCGGTTATAATATGACCATAAGGGGCCTACCTAAGTTCTTTTTGAAGGACTGGTTGGAATCGTCAAAATGGTACACATTTAAATGTTTAGACCCGGCCTCAAAGTGCACCTGTAGGCATACAAAGGACTGTATATCATATTATGGAATAAAATATAATTTTAACGGAAAACGGTTTGAGGCTAGCTCACAGCTGCACACACAGCAGCAGCCCCACGTCTATGGTTTTATTTTTATTTTTAAAAACCTTAAAACTAAATTCAGTAGTATATGTAAGTAGGGTCAGCAGGCATCTCATTTCTAAACAAAAAACAATTCGAGTTTCGACCCCCTTCAATTGAGTCATAAAAAAGATATCATATATGCACTTATAATTTGGTTTAAAAAAAGTATGTATTCTGAAAATAGAACAAAATAGTTACTTTTGTTTTTGTTTTGCTTTTTGTTTTAAAAACAAAACAAAACAAAACAAAACAATAAAAAAAATGAGGCCGATGGTCTGCATCGTGAATCGTCCGTCGTCCGATGGATGTACAAAAAAAGTTAAAAAGCAAAGAGTAGGAGTGTTAAGAGTTATTTCTCGCTCTAATCTACTAGGAGACCGGATCCTGTGTCCAGGGCACTCCAGGCTCCAAGGACTCACACTGCCTCACAGTGAATTCAGGATCATATACACAGAACTGCCTCAGGGACCTGTGGGCTGAGGCCCTGAGCTGAGCGTGTACTACTATATTTTTTGGTCAATGTATATTACTATTCGGGTTCATAGAAAACCCAAATTTCAGATTTTGTCTCGGGTGGGTCTACAAAATAGTAACCCCAGCAATGTAGGACTTCCGGCTCGAAGGGTATTTCAGTTGGATACGAATCAGT
>NW_014040031.1:0-17782 GCF_001186125.1 Sphaeroforma arctica JP610
TATATATATATACATATATATATATATATACATATATATATATATATATACATACATATATATATATATATATATATATATCAAAAGCATCATGCTGATTGATCAATTTCTTAGCCTCGTTTACTGCGATCCTAAAAACCCTTTAAATTGCTACCATAACCTTATCTGGCTTACTGCGCCAACTGCCAGTAGTCCTAGCAAAATCCGTTTGTGATTGTCCTACCTGAAAGGAATCTTTAAACATCAAGTACAAGGCTGCTACCATCTTCAAATCTTTAGGCTTGATTCTAGACGATTGAATAAAAACCACAAATTCCAATCTAGTCTCAGGGTATTAGAGGGGATTTAAATCCTAATCTATTGCAGTAGCAGAAGCGCTGGTTTCGATACTTCCTCCTCCATTGAGATCTCATTCGCCTTGGTCTTCTACACTCAACCCCATCGCTCCATAAAAACAGTTACTGGTTCACCGCTTACATGCCTGCATAGTGGTTCCATCACTTCCTCCTATACACAGGACATTTTCCACTAACTTTTAACCATAAAACCAAACTTCGATACTTAGGAATTTAGAAAATTATTTCAACTTTATATGGTTAACTGTTAAAACGATTGTTTTAGTAGACTGGGGATCTAAGTCTACAGAGCCACCCTTTTATATGCCCTATCTCACCTACAACTCTTTTGCATTTTCGGTCTAACTTACCCTTACTTCTTAGTAAACTTCTCAATGAAGTCTCGTCCACTTATAAAAACTCACCATAGAGTCTTTTCCAAGCATTAGACACCCGACGGTCGAGCATACATTTTGAAAATATTTAATTTTTTATAGCCATTTGCTACGCCTACTTTTTTTCAGCCGTTCTAGTGCGTTCCTGTACAGATTAAAATTCTTAAAATGCGCGACTGGTCTAGACAGATTATCGTTGGATTTTTAAACCCTAAACCTGTCTCATATATCGTATGATTGTATGCAAGTGATCGTTTTAGTAAAATATGTTGAGTCATGACTGCCCATGTCAAGATTTTACGGCCGAAAGTGCAGAAAGATGGTCGAGGACCTACTGTAATACCCCGCTGTTTACTGGATAACTGTGTGCTAAAGGACAGTGCATGATGCAAACGAAGTTTAAGCAATCCATTAAATTAAAAAATTCATATAAATTACCAGCAATATCACACAAAATAGATAAAAAAAGTGCCGCGTGGTCGGCCACCGCAGTACTGACCACGCGCGCAGCAGTTTGACTTCCGAGATCGGATAGGACCGAGTATTTTTTTAAGCTGTATATGGCCGATATGGCCGTAGGCGAAAGTCAATGTACGGATTCTATATGTATATCGTCTTTTCCGTTTTACGATGGTGATAATTAAGGAGTTATGTAGGTCTACATTGATATAAATAAGTTCTCCAATGAACGTGTGCATGGAGTACCCGGGGCTATGTACAGAACTAACACAATCATGTATAACTTAGTGTAATAGATTGAACATATAAGCTAAGAGTCAACAAAGTAGTGGTAGGATATCATAATAAATATATAATATTTCGTACTATAAAACCGATTTTTAACGCTTAGTTTTGGGCCAGACAGGTCATCTTAATTTGATCGAGTGTCGAAATATCCTTCACTCGCTGTTGGCTGCGCATCGAGTCAGAGAATTGTTGATTTCGAGGTTGTGTTTCTGCCGACCTGTAGATCGCCGACAAAACTTGGCTTGAATATAGGAATACGAAACTATTCGTCACTTGCGATTACAAGATCGTGCAGTAATGTCTCGTTCCCTTTTATACCCAGAACTGTACACAAAAATATTATTAAATGACAATCTGGCTATCGTAGTGCTATTTTCATCTGTAGTTTCGTAGCGACCTTATACCTTCTCTTTCAATTTTGACTTGGTTACTTCAACAATAGTCAATACGCCTAGTTCTAAACTAAGAATCCGAGTCTTATCTCCAAGAAAAAAAAATGATGCATTTCCTTATATCGAACGTTTCGTCTTCATGGCTCGCAAGCGCAAAAAAAGCTCCATATTTAAACGATTCGCCAGGGTCATTATTTCGGTTGATATACTCTATATACGCAGGTCTAACCGAGACGAAGACACGGTGGCCTCTATTTTCATCAGAGTGTTTTTTTTCATATAGTCCTAAAAGATGCATCTTAACCCAAGCAGCCATGAAATCTGTGTATACCTGCTACATCATATCAGCCGATGAGCAAATAATACTCCACTTGATGCTTGGAGTAGAAGCTCGGTCGCACTCTGGCCTGAGAAGTCACGTAAGACTGCGGATAATCCTATCCATGATATGCTGAGAATCCTCTGCAATCAAGAAAGCCACGTAAAGTTGTATGCAAGGTTTAACAGGTGAGTGGTGCATGAGGTGTCAGTTGCAAGGATTCAGCACGAGTGCTGAGACAACTATACTGCGTGGACCAACTTTTCACAGTCACGCTCAGATTGCCAAAATAATATATCACATATTCTTGCATGTACATATATATACTAGACATTTGAAGGCTAGTGTGCCTACTACCTTTCAGGAGTTCAGGGTTGAACCCCTAAACCCTGAAACCCTAAAAAAGAACCATACATAGATAAATTTATATGACCAAAACAACGAATCGGTGCCCACATAGAGTTTTCCGCATGTACGTGCACACATGTACGCACCTTTGGAGTCAGAGCTGGTCACGTGGATGCGCACATCAGCTATAAGCGACGCCACAAACCGCGTGGTGAGGGTGTCCATGGGTAGAATGGGCGGTGACTGTTCCAGCACACAGTGCACATGCGTGGCCGTGCGCAGCGTTTGGTTCATTGTGTGGCCGATTGCTTTCCTCCTACCGGCATCATGAATGTCTGTGTAGGGGGGTCCGGTGATAGTTGTCGATGTCAGAAGTATGGATATCTAGGAGAGGTAGCTCCAATACCAAAGAGACTATCTATCTGCACGGTCGTAGAGCCATGTGTGCATATTTTCATGCGCACTTGATGCTCAACGTCACCGGTGGCGCCATTTTTCTAGTGGTTCAAAGAGTCACAGTGTAGACAGAAAACAGCATCCCCACCCGCATGGGCGTGGTTACAATAGACAAGTAGCGCTCTATTGTTCGCTAATAGAAACTACTACGTTACAAAACTAAAATGGGTCATATTCACATTTTTCATGAACACGCACAAAAATGCTACAAACTAAGTATACACCCCATGTAAAGAGGAAACAGTACAGCCACGTTGTCAACACTCAGTCGATTAGACCGCATGCAATGAAACACAAACAGCATGTAAATAAACAGGATATAATACTCGAACAGGAAAAGTGTTTTTTTTACCTGCACGCCTTCTATTCCAATTTTGAGTAATACAGATAAAATCAGCGGGTGATACAAACATTGGCGAGAACCGGCATTGACAAAACAATTAGAATAAGTATTGTCTATTATATGACTCGTGTGAACACCCTGGGCAATACCCTTATCATAATGCCCTTCTACAGTACGCTCCTTAATTGTTGCATAACATATCACACATGATACAATACCCATCGATAATACCTGATTGCACAATTCGAATGATGTATGTGCCTGCGACGCTCCTAACATCAGGTACGATTGGCCCAGTGACTTTGCATGATGCACCGCGGGCGGTGGTTAGTTGCTGTTGCAGCGAAGAGAGGAATGAAAATTTGCGAGAACAAATTTAGATTCCGCAGTAGATACAACGAGAACAACTGATCGGTTGGACGTGTGTTGTGGATGCTGCTGTGTGCGTGTAGAGGGTGCCCATCGTGGGTGTATGGTGACAGTGTATTGTGTGTCTTTGCGCGTCGTTCGATACAATTCCAACGCTATAACATATCGGAATTCAATGCGTCACAACCAAGGCGAACTGCTATGATAAAACATATCAGAAAGCAAGATTTCAGAGACCTAGTTCAAATAGGAAACTATAGATTAGAGCAACCTCCCGTCATATGAAACACTTATTTCTTCTCTTAGATGCGTGCGTGCGTGTGTACATAAATGTACCTGCTGTTCACGGGATTTGCGCATGCGGGCGAGTGTCGCGTTGTTGACGCTGTCCTTCTTACGCTTTTCTCTGCGCGCTGCCTTGACCCACCACGAGTCATCGTCCACCCCCAGATCAGCCAACTCATCCTACCACTCAGCATATACACATAGCAATCAGATAGCACACATACACATAAAGAAAAGGGCATAGATGTCAGTAATAGCACAAGCACACATCTATCAAAGTGCTGAAATTGATATAAAGTGCGTTCTTGGAAGTGGTTCGATGACAAACGGAACCTCAAATGTCGAAAACATAGGATTTTGAAATTAGGTCGAGTAGAGTAAATTAAATTTCGTACATCTAAGGGAGAGAAGTCGCATAGAACTATTTTATCATTATGAATGAGACTCGGTTTCAATGAGCTTTAGAATTCAAGGTTTAGGGGTTAGTTTCAAGTTCTTGGCACTAGTTTATATTCCTATACTGCAATGGGAGCACACAATGGTTGTATAATGAAGCTGCCCTACAATTCACACGCCACATGCACGAAGTAGGCTTTACGGAACAAAGCACGCTACTTCTAATTTCACAAACTATGATTCAATGACTTCACCTCCAACGAAGTAGACTCATCCATAGCGCTGAGCACAGCCGACGTGTCTGCGTCCTCCTCTGCATCGTCAATGCCCTCAGATTCGTACGCGTCGATGTCGTCGTCACTGGAGAAGAAGCGACTCTTGTGCAGGCGTATGTTGTGCTGTGGTGTGTCTGGCAGAACAGTCTTTGCCACCACTGCGTCGGTGTCAACTCTTCCGTAGCCATGTGCAGCCGCCATTTGGTGTGCGTATGATTCATTCTCATCCTCTTCATGCTGTTTGAGTAACAAGAGATGTTAAGAAACATACCTCCCGTGCAGAGATAAACGCAGGCACCACTTACACGAGTGCGCAGATTCCAAGTTATGGCAGGTCTATATTTGGTGTGGTCATAAAGCCCAAAACCCTAAAATACAGGACAGCAACACACCCCCTCCCCCCCTCCACTCTCATACCCGGCGGGTTCCACCTCAAAAGTTCTTCTACATTAAACTTGAAGAAAAAAAATGACAATGAACGCTTTGGTCAATGGACATCTTCCGCAGGAGAACCAAATCTATGGAACTACAAGCATATGAACAACTAAACCCAAAAACACATGAACCAACTAAACACACAACACATGAACCAACTAAACACACAAGCACATGAACCAACTTAACACACAAACACATGAACCAACTAAACACACGAACACATAAACCAACTAAACCCACAAACTCATGAACCAATTAAACACACAAACACATGAACCAACTAAACACACAGACACATGAACCAACTAAACACACAAACACATGAACCGACTAAACACATAAACACATGAACCAACTAAACACATAAACACATGAACCAACTAAACTTACAAACACATGAACCAACTAAACACACAAACACATGAACCAACTCAACCCACACGCGACATAACAGGAACAAAGTGGTATCTGGTAGTGGTCAACTCACCATATGCTTGTTGAGGTCGCGGTACTGATAGCTTCCTTGCGTCTGCGTGTAAGAGTCGTTGATGAAGCTGCTCTCCAATGCATCATCAGAGTCACTCCCCTGGACAGAAAACAAGAGCGCATTCATATTCAGCGCAAGTGGCGTAGAGCAACGAGGTAAAACACTAAACCCTAAACCCAGCACCAAAAAGACAGTGCATTGGCACATGCAGCACAGGTATAAGTGCGGCCAAAGCGGCTGAGACGCAAAAAATCTCATCTGGAGAACAAAATGACCATGTGCAATAGCACACACTTGCACTGTAAACCCAGCACAACTACGAGCACTAGTCCAGTCACACCTACGAGCACTAGTCCAGTCACAACTACGAGCACTAGTCCAGTCACACCTACGAGCACTAGTCCAGTCACACCTACGAGCACTAGTCCAGTCACAACTACGAGCACTAGTCCAGTCACACCTACGAGCACTAGTCCAGTCACACCTACGAGCACTAGTCCAGTCACAACTACGAGCACTAGTCCAGTCACACCTACGAGCACTAGTCCAGTCACACCTACGAGCACTAGTCCAGTCACAACCACGCGCACTAGTCCAGTCACACCTGCGAGCACTAGTCCAGTCACAACTACGAGCACTAGTCCAGTCACACTTACGAGCACTAGTCCAGTCACACGCACATACGCTGCTGTCATCTGATGAGTCTATGTTGCGGCGGCCACCGCGTCCATCTGATTCGGAGGCGAACTCATCAAACAGCAGATCGTTGACCTTTTTCTGTGGCACAGTTTGTAGCATGGCGTAGAGAAGTGCATTTGCATTCAGGGATCAGGTAAAGATAACCGATGCTGAGTTTAGGGTTTAGGACACTAACACAGATCGCATACGGCTAACTGATGGTATCTAGACACATTATA
The DNA here is from genome assembly GCF_001186125.1 of Sphaeroforma arctica JP610. Classification (NCBI taxonomy): domain Eukaryota; class Ichthyosporea; order Ichthyophonida; genus Sphaeroforma; species Sphaeroforma arctica. The sequence goes on from NW_014040031.1 coordinate 6,503, forward strand.
TATTTGGATATACAACCCAACATACTAAGTAATTGCAAAAGAAGGGCTATGTATCACTTTAACAAGTCAAGTCCATATATGTGCAATATTGTGCACCAGTATTTTGAAATGGACTGGTTCAGGAAGCTGAGGATATAAGAAGCACAGTAAGGGTTTTTGGGTTTGGGGTTTTTAGATTGATATCCATATGTATAGACCACAAAACAAAATAACTAAAATTAATCGTATTCTACGCAGCAATGGATCGCTTGGAGCTCAATTCATTGCAGTCCGATCTGACATCAAGAACAAAGTTAGTACGAGACAACAGGCGACTCAAAAAACCACACCATCGAGAAATATTGGCACACATGTTTCGTTTATTAAATAGGTAATTTTCTCAATGTAATAAAGTTTGGCGCACATCCGCAATTAATAAAAATTCAAAAGAACCCGAAAACCCCAATATTGATATGTACATGTTGACTTGTATAGAACAAATACTGGCACGGTGCAACTGTCTCGGCATTGCAGGTTCATTCTGATTATTAGCACTTTGAACAACACTGGTTCATCATCTGCGCACACGCAACTGTGTCAATTCACATTTCATTATCGAGTGTACTGGTTTTCACCACACAGTGACCAGACAAATGCAACGAAACACGGCGTAAATACGGCGGCATACCCATTTCCTCTCTCTCCGCCTTTGATTCTTCTTATTCTCTTCCACCAGCGCTTTCTGCGCCGGATCCACATAAAATGGGACATTGTATTGCACCAGAGAATTCGGACCTTTCGGTATAGTTTCGATGGACAGCGCTTGAGTGTAACTGAACGTGCGCGAAATGAAAACGGACACACGTGAGACTTCAAAGGAAAGAGAAAACGAACATACGTGAGATTTCGTAGGCATTCCTGAGACTGCTGACTGAAACGTTAGGCATCTGGGCGTATTTGACCGACATTGAACTACCGATGCACGCACAGGGATAGAGATGCTGTAGTCGAGCACAAACATACTGTAATCAAGATAGTTTCGAAAGATAACGAGTTTTGCACGGACCAACCTAAGCGCAATGGGTCCGTACATCATTAAAACCCCAATGGCCCAACATACTTGGCAGGTGCTGCACCTCGTTTGAGCTTAAGAGCCTTTTTGCGAGGCCTCTGGCTCTGTGACTGCCTTCGCATTCGGTCGCCATCGGTTGATGGTCTGTCGTCCGCATGACACTTGACACGCGTGTCAGCTGCCTCAGCGTCACCACTGCCTATGGATGCATTCGTTGGGTTTTCCATACAACTGTCGTCGTCGGCGATTACGCGTCTGTAGCCCACACGCCGTTTGTGCCTTTGCGGAAGCTCGGACGACTGTGACGACAAGACGAACCTAACACGACTGCACAAAGGGGTTTGGGTTTTAGGGTTTTAGGTTTAGTTACTAAAACCACAAACGCAGACAAAAGGTAAAAGGCAAAAGGAGTACAAATCAACACCAAAGGTCAACCTACGGCACAGTCAACATGTGGTGTACTCTTCTTCGCAAACGACGAACATACGGCACACATGACTTGCCAACGGATGTAAAGGTATCAATCCACAATCGGTGATGAAGCACTAGAATGTCGGTGTGACCAGATGAGACCGTACGACACAATACGTACGATGCGACACAAGCAATCGATGTAACACAATAACAAACCATGCTGTAGGGAAGCTCAACGGTACAAGTACAGGTATGCTGAGGTGCATCTGCGCAATACCACAGCTTGTACCGACCTTTGGCTGGGTGTGGAGATGGGTGCCCCATGCGCCTGTCCGCTTTCACCGCCACTTGGCGCATTGGCCGTATGGCCGAGTCTGCGATTGTCCGCAGAGCCGTGCGCACCCGTTGTGTGTGTTGGTGGGTGTGGGTGTGGGTGTGCATATGTGTGGGTGTGGATACTAGTGTCCAAATCAATAGCACAAGTGGGGCTTTCAATCGCAGATACCACACCCGCTTCGCCGTGTTGGTGGGTGTGTGTTTGGGTGCGAGGGGTTTTGTTGGGGGTTGGTGTGAATTGTATGACCTGTGGGCCTGTGCGAGGTTTGCGTCTGGCTACAATCGGCGATGGACTGGCAAACCCCGAGGTATTCAGAGAAGAAAGAGAAGTGCTGGGCGCTCGCTTTGCCGCTGTGTGTGAGGTATTGGGTTTAAAAGTTTTTAGTTCGGCTTGAAGACTGTGCCTGGGCTGCAACAGACACCTATGTACTTAAGGAGTAGCAGGTGAACACACCAGCACTCGAGAGAAGCGTTCATAGTCCAGAAAATACACTAAACACTAATACCCTAAACACTCTACCCCCCAAATGTGAGATATCCGTGAGTGGCAGTAGCATGGCACAGACACATATACGCATACACATACAAACTCAATGGAGGCACGAGCGTCTTGCAGCAACGGAGTTCTACAGATGCCATGGATGGGCCATGTACACTCACACAGGCCAATGGCGTGCGACAAGCTGCTACAACTACACAGCGTGACCAGTGTACGTTTAGGGTCATTGATATGAGGGTTAAAGGTGTGAGGGTTAACGGTGTGAGGGTTAACGGTGTGCGGGTTCAATGATGCTAATACATACCAAACACAGAAAGTCAGTGACCAAAACTACAACAGCGAAAAAACACCAAAAAATCATCAACCCATAAAGACGTGTGCACTAAAGATGCATTCAAGACAAGCACACACACACACAACTATACTCAAAGGCAATGAAATGCACCAAGCACTTCTATGTGACATAGATGTCATCTTCGTCGTAGTCGACCAATTATTCATACCGGGCTGTGAGTATTCCGTGGTGGTGGGTTGTGTGCGTGTGCGTGTGTTGCGGTCACTTGGTTGTCCTGTGTTGTGCGAGTGGTTGGTTGTCTGCCTGTGGCGTTGAGGTGCAAGTGCCCGTTGGGTGGGTGGTTGGTGGGGTGGTGCAGTTGTTGTATGTGGGTGTGGTGTGTTTGTGTCCGTCACATGTGTCATAGTGTGTGTGCTGTTGCTGCCTGCTCCAGCCATGAGCCCATCAGCTACGCAGCCTCTGTCACATGTCGTGAGATCAACAATGACATCTCCCACACTGCGGCCAATTGACTGTGGAGGTCCATCGCTGTCCCCCCCATCGACATCTATGGCATTTGCTTTCGCCTGCTGTGCTATTAATGGCAGCTGCTGCCTGTCTGTGCGTGTGTTCGTCCGTGTTTCTGTGTATGTTTGTGTCGTCTCTGCTTGTGGATGTGTGTGTAGTGCGGCTGCCTTAGTGTCGGCTGTGCGCATCAGGCTCTCTATCTCGTCGTCGTACAGAAACACACTCATATCTGTGTCTGAATTGCCACCGTAACCGAGGGCTGCACTGGCGAGTGTAGCATTTGCGGCGCTGCTGTTGCTGGCAGTGATCTGCTGCGCAGTGCTTGACGCCCTGTGGTTGGTGGTGGTGGTGGTGGTGACTGCTGCATTCGCCTGTCCATCCACTGACACTTCTGTGGTCATTCGATCGGTGGCTGATGCTGTTGTTGCCGTGTCGTGTGCTGCTTGCCTTGTGTGTGTGTGCTGTGTGTCTGTGGTTGAGTCGTGTGGCTCCCCGTGATTGCCTTGACTGTTATCCATGGGCGTGTGTGGCTTGCGCATGTGTGAGGGTGTGCGTGCAGAACTGTAATACAGATCATTGCCATATGCATTGAAAGGGCTGTATCCCTTTCTCGCTGTGCCGTGTGCGCGTGTGCGTGGTGTGGTGCGTCTTCCACTGAGATGTTGTGAGCGCATGTCTCGCTCGTTTCGTCCCATCCCATGGGCGTCGTTCATCAAACTCTCCCAATCTGCATCGTCGATTTCACTGTCCCAATGGAAACTCTCGTTCACATCTGTAACCATAGCAACGCGTGCATGAGCCCCATTGGGTTGCTGTGAAGGCGTGCCATTGGGCTGTTGCATGGCAGTGCCCTTGTGTTGTGGTATGTGTGCGTTGATGGGTTTTAAAGGTTTGGGATGCGTGCCTCTATTAGTAGCCACATGGTGACTAATGAAATGCTTGTTCGCAGGTTGTCGTGAGTGTGTGTTGCGCGTGAGTGTGTTGCTATTGCTAGTCTGACTAATTTTAGTATGCAATTCAAGACAGTCACCCTGCACGATCAATTCCTCGTCGCTGCCATCACCGTAGCCATCGGAAGTGTTTAGATGCCCGTGGTGTGCACCTGCACTCTTGCGGCAGTCTGTGTCCGTTGCAGCCGATGTCTCTGTCGGGTCACTGTGTTGCGAGCTATTTGCAGCCGATGTCTTTGGGTGGTCACTGTGGTGTGTGGGGTATGTCATGTCGTTGGATAGGCCCATCGCCACTTCAGCCATAGCCAGCGCATCGGCACACGCCTCGTCATCACTGACACCAATGCCATCACTAAAGCAGTCCATGTCACCCCTATCATGGTCGAATCCCCTCCCAATCCTGTCTGAGATATCTGTGCAGTACAACGAAAGGGCAAGACAACATGAGCACAGCAGAATGGCACGTCACTACAAACGGAACTCAGTCCAACAGCGCACGGCACAGGACAAAATGCACCCAAGTGCACCACACAGGTGCAGTGGTGCACATTTTTAGGTTTCTGTTGTCCTTAATTCAGTCCCTTTGTTGGGAGTTTATGTTGAGAGCGTACTATTGCACAGCTTCTCCCTTTAGTTCTGACAAAGCGAATCACGTGTGTGTGAAGCCGGAAAGCACTTCTACATCTGCAGCGCATTGAATCAGGCTCACGACATGCGACAATCGAAATCATTCAAATGCCAACTGAAGTCACACGTCACTGTTGATGAGAATGCAAACCATGCCTAATGCGCAGGTGCACACACTGACAGTGATCAGGAGCACTACGGTATGTGACCTTCAGCCAAAAGCTGTCGCTGTGGCCAATATGACTCACGCGGACAGCCACACCGAGGCTATACAAATAAGAAATCAAACAGCTCACACAACAACACATGGCGCACCCCCACTCAACTGATGACTACGGTTTGAATCAGTAGATGCAGCGTAGACACTTGTGGGATGAATGGATTTGGCCTATGGTACACAAAATCACAGCCTGGCCATGGCATAGAAGATTTCTTGTAGCACTGCTTGCTTATCACAACGGATGCAGCCAAAAACAAGTAACAGGAAACCGATGCAGCCAAGTATAGATACATCTTACGGATCAGAAACCCGATGTAACCAAGTAAAGATACACTCGGTTGGATGGTGGTTGCAATGTACCATGAACATGCACACAATGCCAACACACCCTCACTGTGATCAGACGAGTGGCCGTCGCTGACTAGACGCGCATCAGCATAGCAATCGGCTCGTCCCAGCGTAGCCAGCAACTGTGCACGCGGGGCTGTGCGGTCAACGGCTACATTGATTCCTGCTGATCATAGGGCAGACAATAAGCTGACGGATCAAAAGGCTAGAAAGCACCGCCATGCGCACACAGATACAACCAGGCCGAATGAATATAAATCGTACCAAACACACAAATATTACAAAGTGGTCACATGAATTCAAATCAATACCATACACAGATACAAAGAGGACCATTGAATTCAAAGCACTACAATGCATACGCAGACACAAAGAAATCGGATCAATTACATAGACCAGAGGAGTTGCACAACTGTTTCTGGGACAGCCCACACCATAGGGGTTAGGGGTTAGGGTTTAGGGTTTAGACCTCTGATACCAAATATCTGAACACCCATCCACGCACCCACTGGAAAACGACTAACACAATGCCCATAGTCCCAGTTAAAACTCTGAAAATGGTTTTGGAGTTTAAGATTAAACCCAGCAACCGCTAAAAGGGTTCAGGGTTTAGAGTTTTTAGGGTTTAAGGTTTTTTCTTCAAATTACTACCAACCATACCCGCACTATAACAGAACAAGCAGATACTATAGTACCACACAAGCGACAGCACGCCATTACAAATCACACACACCGCAACCTACAGACTACGCCCACAAACAACGCATGACAACCATACGTCATCATACACGCTCATCACTCACTCGACATGACATACGCACAAACAACTGCAGCTGTACACAGGCCCACACAACAAACACACGCTGCACCACATGGGCGTGGAGGGTTGCTCACCGTTGGCGCGTTCGGCCAGTCCCATGCTGTCCTCTGCTAGGTCGCACATGGCGTTGAGCTCATCATCGTCCCAGTCACTGCCATCGTCACGCGCGTCTGTGAGCGCGTGGCCATCGACTGCCACGGCACCTGAAGTCACCTGCTGTCGCCCAATGGAATCCTTGTCAGCGCTCCCGCGGGCGATAGCACTGTCGTTGTGAAGCGTTTGATTGGTCTCTTTTGTTTTCGAATTAAACTCAAAATCAAAATCTGATGTGCCGTGGCTGTCGTCGGTATTCCATGCACAGTGGTCTGTTGCATGCGCTGTGACGGCCCCTTTGCCATTGCCATTACCATTGTGTGCAGTTGCTGTGGCGCTGTCCTTACTGCCACGGCTACGTCTCTCTGAGCTTAGACCCATGGTACCATGGTCGCCACCATCAGTAGCTGCCCCAGTGATACTGGTGACTTTATGTGTTCGTTTCGCGACCGATTGTGACGCGTTGCCTAGAAACCTATCGTGTGTACCTGTTGGTGTGGCTTCTCTATTGCTATGTGTATTGCTATGTGTGTTGCTATGTGTGTTGCTATGTGTGTTGCTATGTGTGTTGCTATGTATGTTGCTATGTGCGTTGCTATGTGTGTTGTTATGTGCCGATGTAGTCTCCTCGCGGTGCATGTCTGTGCCGTGGGCCGTATCCTGCAGACGGCTGCCATGGTCATGTATGCGTGTGGGGGTGTGAACGTGTGCAATACGCTCTGGTTCATGATCAACCTCAGGGGTGCACACGGGGTGACCTGGTGCGCAGTCGTCCACAGTCGATGGCTGCGTAGGAACGCCCGAGACAATCAATCCCAGTCAGACATGTTGATATATGAACCAGTGCACAGAGATGACGACATATATTTTGAAATAACGTTGGAATGTGTGATTGTGAAGGTATCTGTATACAACAAATGATTGACAGAGTTGTTTTTATACAGCGATTGGCAAACGATGGGTATCCGATGTTTTCGAATACCATGACAAATCATTTTCACCAATATTCGAACAGAGTGCTACTCTGAATGGAAGAACCTAAATCCCCATACGCCACAACTTCAAACAATAGGCTGCTATACAAGCAAATACAATCCTAAACCCCTATACAAGCAAAATAAAACCCTAAAACCCTATACAAGCAAATATCCAGGGAATATTACAAGTATCAAAAAGAAGCATTTAATCTGCACCAGCACAGAGCACTCAAACCATGACTCAAACAGCGCTAGTCATTGACGTGTGCACAACAGGCGAGCTACTTAAGGCGACTGTGTGGGGATGTACATGCCCCATGCACACACCTTAGCTCTCACGATGGCATGCATGTCTGTCTGAGGTGAGTCATCGGTTGCTGCGTAGTTGCAATGAGTCTCTGTGATTTCGTCGTCGTGGCCGTTGACCAGCGCAGTCGTATCTTGTGTGCGCCATGCGGAAAAGATATCACATTGCTGTGGTCACACACACCATCCACGTGATCAGCCGATAAGATAGGACAAGCACGATGAGTTTTAGAGTTTAGGGTTTCAAATCGGGGTAGCATATTTACGATAGAATCACACCCACGGTAAACCCAGGGGGGGGGGGGGTTGGTGAGTGTGGGGATGGCTTTGGAGAACATGAGATGTTAGGTCTTGGTTGGGCTGCTTTGCGATCAACAGACTGCGAGTGCGTATCGCAGATCAGATGATTTGAACACGCATCAGATATGTATGACAACAGTTGTGATGAGGCGTGTAGTCGTTGTATTCACGATAGGGCACCCCAACAAAGAGTTTTAGGGTTTAGGATTTATGCCAGCGCAGTAGACATGCGCATTGATGATACGATTCCATCAGGTCAGTAAATACGAACCCATCAGGTCACGAAATACGAACCCATCAGGTCAGTCATCAGATGAATATATAAATATATATGAATAAAATATAAATACGCAGAAAGGTACCGAACATTAGACTGATCTACAGGCGAGGCAGAGCACGCACCACAGTGACTCAACCCAAACACTGGGCAACACGGTCAAAGTCGAGTGCATGGAGCCTTTTTATTTTGCTGTGAGAAAATGTTTCTATAAACTAGTGTACCTGCCCAAATGAGCCAATTCCACCAATGTCGAGTTCGTAACTTTTTTAACGGAACATGCAAAACACAGCAGTACACCATATGACTGTGCATACGCATCAAAACGAAAGAAACGTTACCTTGTGGGAATGGAACGTATTAACATGCAACACACAACAGTACACCATATGACTGTGCATACGCATAAAACGAATGAAACGTTACCTTGGGGGAATGGAACGTATTTGGAGAGGCTGCATGCGCTTCCTTACTGCTGATGTTTTGATAGTGTTTGTTCGTGTACGTTGCATGCACGGAGTGTGGCTGTGCAGTTAGAGCTACAGGGCTGCCGATGGGACTAAGTGTATGAGGGCGAGTGGTCAATAGCGTAGGGTAAGGTTAGCGTCATGCATGTGCAGTTTACTTCCTTAGGTTGTAGATTGTTAGAGCTTCTATCGGGACCAAAAAAGAATAAGCTACGTGCACATGTCAACGATTCAGCTGATGCAGACGAATAGGTGTTGCAGTGAATAGACTAGCACATGCGACAGGTTGCAACACACTACACTGCAGTACCCATGCACCGTACCTCTTGTGGATCGTAGACCGGTGTGGGTGCACCATCTCATCATCAGGAGAGAGATCGTCATCGCTGATGGAGATAGCACTCACTCTGCAAGTCATACGAATAAACAACAAGCCAATGAATAAGAAACGAGTAAGGAAATGCCAGGGACAAAACTAATAAGAAATGCAAAAATGGAAATGTTAAAGGTAAAACAAATGCAAATGGTAAAATAAAGAAATGCCAAAGGTAAAACAAATAGGGAAATGAATATGGAAATGCCACAGGTAAAACACAAAGGAAAATGCCAAGGGTAAAACTAATCGTATTGAACCCTCGGACAATCTGCTGCAGCCCAATGGCCACTGCCGAAATCATTTTTCTGATCAGTTAGTGTCAAAAGAGATCACATATGCACATGACTATGCGGTGCAAGATTGCAAACACACAGGCAAGCTAGACAACTGGCCAATCATGAGAACATGAAGTACGTGAGCATGCATTTCTCTAAGTGCAATGGCTGGTGTTGACCGTAAAGTCATACTTGCGTGCCAGTGGGCCGGGCCATCTGTCCAGTGACTCCGTTTGCGTGAGCCCATTGTCGTCGGAGTCTTCCGTGTGGTGTGCGTTGGTGGTATGTGTTGTAGCGTGTGTTGTGGTGTATGTTGTAACGTGTGCTGTGGTGTGGTGGATGTCTGGTGATCCCATAGTGTGTGTTGTGGTGCCATGTGCTGGGGCTTTGCTGTGTTTGGCATGTGCTCGGGATGGATCAGGTGCTGTATTCCTGTACAGTCATCGGGATGAAACAGAAGACAATTACTATTCTGCTATGGGCAACAGAACGAAGAACAGACAGCGATACACTCTGACGGGCACTGCTATGAAAGTTATTGCTACGACAGACACTGCTATGACAGTCACTGCTATGGCAGTCACTTCTATGACAGACACTGCTATGACAGGCGTGTGTGTGTGTGTCTAAGTTGATGGTTTGTCCACACAATGTGAGTGCATCGTATGCGCAGGTGTGTGTGCTGTGTGTATTGTGATCCATCTATTCTACGACACACCAGTTAGCCCATTGGTATGCACACGTGCCCATGTGTGTTCTGTGGGTCTGTCTGTGTATGTCTTACCTGTGTGTTCTGAATGAGATGAGGTCGTCGTCGTCGTCGCTGACCTCATAGTTGTTGCCCATGGTACCTACTTGCTGTGCCTCTCTTAATGCGCTGAACATGGCCTCGTCCAGGGCTGCCAGCTTTCCCTTCTTACACATTGGTCCTTCCACTGTGTTGGCGCGTGATCTCTTGCTTACCGTTGGTCGAACGCTCCGGACAGATTGCTTTTGTTTGTTTCCCATTGGCTGTCGATGCTTGCCAGGTGCGTGACTAGCGTTTCCGTCATCGGTGATAAAATATTCTATTTCGTCTTCGGATGCGGCGCCTGTTCGTGTAGCAAAAAGCGCAATCTGAATATACTTTGATTGCGGCCAACTAGGCGTGAGCGAAGTGGTATACAGATAATAGGAGCACAGATGAGCTGACACATGGATATACATGTATATATCACAATATATATATATATATATATATATATTTATATATGTATATTTATATATATATGTGTGTGTGTGTGTTTGTATATACATATATATATATACCTCAAAACATATATGACAGTACAGTAACATTGAGAAAAAAAAATTACATTTGGAAATCTAAAATGTATGAAATAGTTATCGGCATTCGTTCTCCCACAATCGGCGAAATGCGACGGGGTTCATACCAACGTGCACTCACATAAACAAATAATTTGTCAATCCACACACCATACATCGTCAAATCATCCATTTTTATAGTCCCACAGACTATAACGAATACTAAAATTGTAGTAGTTTGTTAGGTATGATGTGATCAGTTTGTTAGGTATGATTTACTGTCGTAGTTTATTGGATATGATGTACTGTAGTAGTTTGTTAGGCATGATGTACTGTGGTAGTTTGTTAGGTATGATTTGCTGTAGTAGTTTATTAGGTATGATGTACTGTAGTAGTTTGTTAGGCATGTTGTACTGTAGTAGTTTGTTAGGTATGATTTACTGTAGTAGTTTATTAGGTATAACTCACCTACATGACTGACTATTGACCTCTAAAATCCCCATGACCAAGGCTAAGGGTCGATTGACATTGAGAGGACACCAATCAATGCGTGGTGCTACTTCTGAACCATTCCATGTTTGCCATTCAATATAAAGTCATCAGGTATAAAAAGAAACCACTACACGCAACACACAACTCACAACACAACGAGTAACAGCTTCACAACACACAACACACTACACACAATACACAACACAGAAAACAGAACACAGAACACAGAACACACAACACACAACACACAACACACTACACACAACACACAACACAGCGAGTATCAGCCACACGACACAACAGACACGCAGCCACAGGGCATACACACAACACACAACACACAAT
>NW_014040031.1:19515-24719 GCF_001186125.1 Sphaeroforma arctica JP610
ACACAACACACAACACACAACACACAACTCACAACACAACTACACAACACACAACACACAACACACAACACACAACACACAACACACAACACACAACACACAACACACAACACACAACACATCGAGTATCAGCCACACGACACAACAGACACGCAGCCACAGGGCATACACACTGTGTGGTTGGGCGTGTGGTGTGTTGGAATGGTGTGTTCGGCTGAGCTGCACAGGTCTCGTTCGCTCACAGCAGCGGCTGTCGACACTGGTGCCACTGGCTGATGCGCTGTGTTTGTTGGACTGTGGTGGTATGTTGAGTGTCTTGCGGTGGCGTGGCAGTGGACTTTCTGGGCAGTCGCTGTCCGATAAAACTAACGCGTACACTGTACGGAATCAAAAAAACGAATAACTGAGACGGCATGTCATGTGCCAGCTCAGATGGTTGATTAACTATCCGGCAATCCCAATCACAACACACAAGTACACAGGGCATATGAGCAGTGGGGTGTGCATGTGGTCATTGGTGAATGGCATCCATAGTACACAGGGCGAATGGGCAGTGGGGTGTGCTTGTGATCATTGGTGTCTGGTGTGGTCATCGTATGGCTGCCCGATATCATCTCAAAGCAAAGACCACACAGTGCATACGAACGAAGACAACACAGTGTATACGAACGAAGACAACACAGTGCATACGAACGAAGACAACACAGTGCACACAAACGCATTAGGGTGCACGTGATGAGACTTCGATGTGATGCGAAAAGTAACGACCATCCTACCGTCATGTGGGTACAGGTGCACTGACCAGTCGGCCATGAAGCCATCCACTGTGTCTGGGTCAATGATCAGATCATCAATCAGCTGCAGCACTCTGCAACGCAAACCATGAACGATTATTAATTATCAGACGCAGAAGGTGCACCAGGGAATGTAACTGACACACTGGCAACGACTTAAGCATATGTAGTACAACAAAAGAACAGACAATCTGCAACGTAAACCATGCAAGATTATTAGTTGTTTAAGCTGTAGTACAACAAAGATAAAACAGTGCCACACAGTGCAAAGCAGCAAAGACTGCCTCGCATGGTGAAAAGGAAGTACACGACTATTGGTCGATCACTGAGTAGATCAATGTAATCCAAATGTGAGCAAATGAAGTACACAGAACATGATGCACACATAACTACAGGGCGAGTGCAATGAACAGGGCATACTTGGCCATGATGTGTGTCAGTGGATGTTATACCTATAATTATAATGGACAGAACATACTTGGCCATGGTTTGTGTGTAATGGGTGTTTTACATATGACTATGACTATAATGAACAGGAAAAACTTGGTCATGGTGTGTGTGCAGTGGGTGTTATACACATGGCTATGACTATGATGAACAGGACATACTTGGCCATGGCGTGTGTGCAGTGGATGTTATACCTATAACTATAATGAACAGGACATACTTGGCCATGGTGTGTGTGCGGTGGGTGTGGGTGGCCTTGTTCACTGAGGAGAGTCTCTTCTGTTTGCTCAGGTGCGCATGGAGTTTGAGCGATTGTATTGGTCCACAGTCACCGTATGCTTTTGCGCATGCCAACTCCTCTTCTGCCGTTAAGCCACCGTCCGCAGGACTCTTGAGGGCTGTGTGAAAATGTGATGTAATGCACGAGCGGGGTTTAGGGTTTTAGGGTTTTAGGGATTTTAAGCGTTTTAGGGTTTCAATGTATATAGCAGGGATGATCAACACCTGATAGGCAACAAAGATCACTTGTGCATAGAAGTGCGTGCGTTGGAGCTGCAGCCTTCGTAACCTTAAAAATCGCATTTAGTCTTCGTAGTCGTGAACTAACGCACTACCGTCGCCCGCAGTGTTTGGCCCAAATGTTCAGAATGAATAGTGTCATCAGTATTCACTAATGCATCATACCTGTACTACACTATGCCACGGGGAACGATAAACCACTAAATGTGTTAAACCCTAAAAACCCTAAAACCAAACTACAAACCTGTGAAGGTGTAAACACACACACACCCTATAGGAAACCATACCTCTGAATGTTTAAACACACACCTTATAGGAAACCATTGACCTCTGAAAAGGTAAACACACACACACACCTTTTGAAGTGCGTTGACCTCGGCCAGTGGTGTAGTTGCGGTCGAATGGTGCGGTGACGTTGATGTTGACCATGCGGCATTTGAGTTCCACATCCGGTGGCACCATGTCAGCGTTGAGGGCGTAGAAGGGCAGAGTGCCGCGGTTCTTGTTAATGACTTTGGAGATACCTGAAACACAAAGGCAAGTGATGAGACCGCATGACCCGGCTTTTCCGATGGTGGTGGAAGGCTCGGTTTATTTTAAAGTTTTTGGATTTTAGGGTTTAGGGTTCCATCTACCTACCTAAGGACAGTACACACACGCAGAGATAAGATACACGCACGTACCGTTCTTTGTGCGGAGGGAGTTGTTGTACTTGGCGGCTTCTCTGCCCTCGGTGACTAGCATGACCACATGGCCCTGTCGCTTTCGGCCTGTGCGGCCCATGCGCTGCACCAGCCGAGTGTGCGACTGTTGTGCGTCAAAGCAGATGATCAGATCCAGATCCTACGGTAGTCATATGTGGGGACAGAATTTGTTGTTATGCGTGAGTGTGAGTAGTGCATCGCAAGGAAGGTAGTACAGTTAGAATGTGGGTCTAAAACCCACAGAATGTAGGCAAACCTCTGCAACCCTAAAGCCTACCATTGGACAGTACACCCGACTAAGGCACTACAAGGCGCGTTTGAGCGGCCTAGAAAACCAAAACCCTAAACCCTGTTATTTTCTATCGCATTCTTAAATTGGAGCAACTTGATGGTACACGTAGACCACTTTATTATGAACACACTTGTCCTGAACCTATCAGCCCGCTCAACCGAACAGTCAAAGTCATCTAGAGCAAGATACATGAAAGCCAAATTAATTATCTCAACACAAGGTTGTGATACATAAAGCAAAATCAAAAACCCAACACAAAGTTCTGGTGCATATAAGCCCAATTAATTATCTCAACACAAGGTTCTGATACATAAAAGCCAAATCCAGAATTCCAACACAAAACCTGGTGCATAAAAGCCAAATTATGCCTGAACACAAGGTTGTGATACATAGAGCCAAATCAAAAATCCCAACATAAATTTCTGGTGCATATAAGCCATATTAATTATCTCAACACAAGGTTCTGATACATAAAAGCCAAATCAAGAATCTCGACACGAAGTTCTGGTGCATAAAAGCTAAATTTATTGACCCAACACGAGGTGCTAATACAAGAAGCCAAATTACTACAACGCAAAGTTCTGATACATAAAAGCGAAATCAATAGTTCCAGCACAAGGTTCTGATACATAAGAGACCAAAAAATTTATCTCAACAAGAAGTTTTGATAATAAAAACGCCATATAAACAATCTCAATACAAGTTTGTGATACAAAAATAAGCCAAATTAAACGTCTCAGCCCAGTCCGTGTCTACATATAACCCACAGGAGAAACCACCGAGACTCTCTCAACGGCACACAACAGACACACCTCCACCGCTACACAAACTTACCCCGATATCAAGGCCTTCCTCACCAACACTCGTGGACACCAGCACATTCAACTCACCCGCACGGAATTTAGACAGCACTGCGTATGCAGAAAATATGAAGATACAAATGATCAGAGGTGTTGAGAGAAGAAATGAGGCAGACACCCCAACTGTAAGTGAAGGTACCATGAAAGCACCATACACGAAAAGGATGTGATGCTAATAAAGAGTGTGCTATTGTATGTATCATGATAAGGATGTGATGCTAATAGAGAGAGTGCAAGTGTATGTATTATGATAAGGATGTGATGCTATTAGAGAGTGTGTAAGTGAAGGTTTCATATAAGAACCATACACGATAAGGAGGATATGCTAATAGAAAGTATTGTTTAGCAAACGGTATGTCTGTACACCTGTGTGGCAAAGACTCGTGTCGCAGCAGACAGGTAAGCACGCGGAAGGTGATTGCGGACATTCCGTTGCGATCGACTGTTCAACTGTTGCCATTCACCTGCGGTCACTGGCTGTGCACGTACACCACAACTAAACCCTTAATCACAAATGAGCAGAACACATTTCCAATCACAATGGTATACGTACAATTCAGAGTGTATGGAGCACATACCTATGTTCACTATACCATGTACACACAGACACAATGAACACACCTAAAATCACAATAGTATACGTACTATTCTGGGTGTATGGAGCACATACCCATGTACACTACATTGTACACACAGACACAAAGAACACGAGAACGAGCGTATGCGAGCATACACGAGGTTAGCGTTCGTTCCAGAGTTTTAGGGTTAGCGTTATGACATGAGACTGACCTTCCAGCTGTTCGCGCTGCTTGAGACCGCTATGGTTCTTGCCATCTGATTGGCCGATGAACATGCTGACCTGAGCATACGATGGTAAGCGAAGGTTGTCAGAAACAGAACAAGTATAACCCTCAGGCAAACCAACAGATAGCCACACACACGCACGTGGTGAGTGAGGGCATAGGGGGAATAACCCATAACAGCCACATCACAGTGCACGTTTGACCACAGGTGCACCTGGCCTATGCAACAGTGCGTGTGGATGCCACTATGCACGTGTCAGTGTGTGAGACATACCTTGAAGTTGGGCTCCTTCTTGAGCCGTTTGACAATCTCTACTACCGTGTCGCGGTAATGCGCAAACACCATCACGCGCGAGTCTTTGCCGTTTTTCAAAAAGTGCTCGTCCAAAACGGAAGCCAATTTGATGAATTTGGGATGGCTCAACTGCGATTTACTACTAATTCCCGTTTTGGTAGTATCAAAAGGGGTTTCAGGGTTGCTAGGGTACTTCGGATTTTTAGGCTTTCCATTGGGTTCTGCCTCGTCATCGGACTGGTCGAAATCGCGCTTAATATCTTTCAGCAGCAGTTGCATGTTCACATTGTTGTTGATGAATCCTTTGAGTCGGTTGTTCTTCTGACCTGTACCAATTAAAATAACAATGGGTGGCCTGTGCCTATTAAAATAACAATTGGTGACCTGTGCCAATTAAAATAACAATGGGTGAGCTGTGCCAACTAAAATATCAATGGGTGGCCTGTGCCAACTAAAATATCAATGGGTGACCTGTGCCAATTAAAAATAT
>NW_014040031.1:43265-45649 GCF_001186125.1 Sphaeroforma arctica JP610
GAGGCAGAGAACGAGAGTGAAAAGCAAGAGAGAGAGACACACACACACATCTGGCAGTGGATTGGCCTAGTATTTGCATCATACATGCTCGTATGCACACATGTACATATGCACACGTGTACATATGCACACACCCACACACACACACACCTGGCAGTGGATTGGCCTGGTATTTGTGGCTGGCCTGAAGCAGAGCGAAATGTGAGACATTTTCCGGCGATCGCGTGTGGAACGCTCCTGTGTTGACCAGCGCATTGAGAGGGTCTCTCTAACATAGGCAAACCGCAAAAGTAAGATTTAAACAAAATTAGAATTCAAAATTTAGGGCTAATTTGTATTGTGCAAGACTCGAGAACACTTTTCCATTTGATTCCGAACTTTGAAAGCTGAAGTATCAGAGAGTAAAGTATTGCTGTATTAAAGCATCATAACTACACTACCGTTGCGGATTCCAAACGTAAGCCATGCGGTTAGTATGTCTGTCCAGAAACGGAGGCGCTGTGTTGTATGTCGTGTCAATGCATATGAGTGAATGCAGATTATATATTAAAGGCACACCACGTATTCTCACACGATCTAGGGTTTAAGATTTGGAGTCAGCTTGCGATTTGTTTTGAAGGTATGTGTGGAGGCTCATGTCTGAAACTTATGCAGATGTAGGAATAGGTGATGAAATGGCACGCTACATGAACACCTCCGCCACATGAACATCATAAAGATTTCAGGAACTCAACCAGACCAACCATATACAAATGTACACAAATATACACCACACATGCACCATACAAACACTCATATAATCATAATAAAGACTTCTGGAACTTAACCAGACCAACCATATACAAATGTACACACTACACACATGCACCATACAAACACTCCCATGAACAGCCAGTAGTTTTCGAGAGGGTCTAAAGGTTTCACGCGTGGGGTTGGCCGGCAGTGCTGCTATATATGCGACTACGTAGCAATGGTATAGGGGTGCCACAGTTGTGCAAGATTCTACCTACCACCAACCAACATCATATAGACACACATCCCACAAGAACGTGCACTGCCAACACGCGCATGGTCGCAGAGCCCATGACAGTGCATATACCATGCAGCGTTCAAAGCGAGTGCGGAGGTCCTGCATGGTCTTGTTGAGCTTGACGGTGATGACCTCCACCTTACGCGAGTGGATGTACTTCTGGATGTCCAGAGAGTCGTCTGTGCGGTACTCCAGCCGAGTGATCAACAGATTCTCAATCACATTGCGCACCTTTTCAATCTGTGCACATGGTCATACAATGGTGGTTTAGGGATAGGGTTAACCCCTTCACAATGTGTACACGTTCACATACATCAATATTCATGAGACATCATTGTTGTGTGATAGTGCTCGTGTGAGGCACAGTGCAGATGCCCAGTGCATAGAGTAAATCAGGGTATTCGAATTTAAGGTTTTCGTAGATTTTTGGGTTTATGGTTTTAGATAATTATGTGCATGAAGTGTGTTCAGTGGCTAAACCCTAAAACCGGTCAACAACAGAAGCAGCTGCCACCAACGCTGTACATCGAAAGAATGAGATCCATGCAAACAGTCGGCAACTAAACCCAAATGCGTAAATTCCAAGCAAAAGGGAAACGCTAAAAACTCTCAGTCGGTATACGCAACACAGACTACAGACAGCACAATACACACTTATGTACATATGGTATGGGTGAATCAATTGAACACGACCTTTCGGTTGATCCAGAAATAAAGCAGACACTGAATTTATATGCACCGCGCGGCCACAAAGTCTTACTGAAGCAAACACGGGGCTATATAGATGCATTTAATACAACCTCTATGAGTGCTATATAGTTACATTTAACACAACCTTTATTATATATACTTACAATTGGTGCAACCATCAAACGTGCATGCATACTCTACAGGCAGATCAAAGGTGTAGTAGACTTCTAGTGTTTAGTGTTTAGTTGCACTCACCTGGTCGCCAGGGGTGGCGCTTAAACCCAGTATGCGGAAACGGCGGTGGACGTTAGTGACCGCGCGAATGACTTGACAGTAGGCGGAGTTGCCGCTTGCCTTGTGCGCCTCATCAAACACCAGACACACAATGCGTTTCGCATCGCACGTGCCACTGGCCAAGTCATTGACCAGCACTTGCGACGTCATGAACAGCATGCGTCGCGTGGCGTACAGCTTAGCGCGGTCGGATGCTTTGGTACTGCCTGGGAGGAGGTGGGGAGGGATGGGTGTGGTTGTGTGGTATGGGTGTGTGGGGGTGAGTGTGGTTGTGTGGTATCGGTGTGTGGGGTGGGTGTGGTTGTGTGGTATGGGTGTGTGGGGTGAATGTGGTTGTGTGGGTGTGGTTGTGTGGTATGGGTGTGTGGGG
>NW_014040031.1:49430-51600 GCF_001186125.1 Sphaeroforma arctica JP610
CTGTATATATCTGTATATATCTGTATATATATATATATGTGTGTGTGTGTGTGTATGTGTGTGTGTGTGTGTGTGTGTGTTTTGTACACGTTTGTAATATTTTTATCTATATCTATATTTATACTTACACTTATATTGATATTGATATTTATATTTATATGTAAATATACGTTTGTATATACATTGACTATAACTTAGTTGAAGTCCCGTCATAAAAAATAGGGGGTTTACGAAGCGCAAGAAATCCAAATAGTCCAGTGGCGCTGCGTCCGACGCAATCTCGGGACTGAATTTTAGCAGAAGGAATTTGATAGAAACATCACTTTTAAAAGAATGGTCATCATCCTCAAGTCCTATTAAAGCTCGAGAATTACGAATACCCTGCTCAATTTCTTTTCGCGCCGCTACCTTTTCAGAGGCGGGGACCACTTTGGTCTTATTCTGCAGTGGTTTCCACTTCAATCGACTGGCAACGACGAGGTCATAGTCCTCGCCGTCAGAGTCTGATAGTCTGTGCTGGATCGCATCAATCACTGCAGGATAATGAAGTGAGTGCGGACTGCATGCTGTCGATTGGCAGCTGTACCATTAATATGTCGTTTGAGCCTCGCAACGTGCATCTTGCAAGGCCATGGAATGGCGCGTAGTAGCATATATCCTAACAATAAATTACGTGTGCAAAAAAAAAGGTTACTGAAATCCGGTTTTTGATTGTATCAAGATTTGGGTTGCCCGCCAAAAACGTGAACTGATGAGTCACTGATTTATTTATTTATTTGATAGATGTTTTTTTTCGGTAGAAAAGTAAAAAGTGTTTTTTAGAAATGATAATTTATATCTTCCCAACAAAACTACCATAACAAAAGAAAACCCCCTTAGACTATTATAAGTATTTATACCATAATCTTCAATGAAAGTTAATTGCTTATCAATTCATTAATATATTTCTATATAGTTGTATCTTATGATACTATAATAATAATGAGCTAATGTTATATTCTCTGAATTACATCTGTTATGAATAATATAAGAGATGCAATTAAGATGTCATTAAGATAGATGAAGATGTAGTATATATCTATTCATTAAGATTTAGATAGAAGGACCATTCAGTTATATAGTCTAATCTGATCTTATTATAGTGTTATAGTTATTAAAGTCTTTACCTTTGTTTAGTATTTTAAAAGACCTAACAGTAAGGCCCAACAGCCCATTAACGGGGATTTACGGGGGGGTCATCAATTGATGACCCTTATAAATATCTAAGTCCAATCATTCTAAACCCCCTCTAAATGAATATCGTTGAAATGTTGGGATGATTATTTCTTTAAATAAGAATAAACTATCGACACACTCTGAATAAGTGGATTATGAGACATAATGAGATTATGAGATATTTGGTTAGAATATCGACACACTATTCGGAAGCAAAATCATTGATGATTTGCATATAGATATAAAACAATGTTTTGACGGACGACTGGGGGATACTATCCCCGACAAACAAAATAAATGTTTTATTTTCTAATAACGTCAATCTGTAACAGAATAAATTAGATTAATATGGGATATTTATAATGAAATTATTGTTAGAATAGGATTATTATTTAAGATTAGATTAATATGGTTAGAATATCGACACTTGGAAATATTGTATTAATTGCTACGTGCGTGTCAACTTTTTATTTATTTTTGAACTGCTGTCAACTCAAACTGCCAACTCCAACTCCAATTAGATAGGCCTGACTCAAGGTCATTAGGAGGACATGACCCTTGGTTAGGGTTCAAGGTAGCAGACATCTGCCTTGTAGCATTAGAGTTGTAGTTCAGGGCTGAGGGATGACAGACATCTCTACAGTATATCATCTTTACAATCCTCGTTCAGTTATTTTTTAGAGGAAAATAATGATCTGTAGATCAGGGCGAACGGATAACATCTCTACAGGATGTCATCTTTACAATCTCCGTTCGGTTGTATTTAAAAAAAGGTTTTTGAAGTTGTAGTTCAGTTCTAAAGAATGACTCCTCTACAGGATCATCTTTATGATCTTCTTTCAGTTGTATTCTTAAAGGAATATATCTATGTATATTGTTTGTAGTTTAGGGCTAAAGGATGACATTTCTACAGGATGTCATCTTTACAATCTTCGTTCAGATATATTTTAGATGA
>NW_014040031.1:51971-63396 GCF_001186125.1 Sphaeroforma arctica JP610
ATATATATATACCTACCACCAAGGCAATCCTTGATGGGCTCATGCCGATCATTAGATGATATCGTAATGGAGATAAATCATGAAGCGGTGCATTTTCCTACCTGGTGAAGTGGTATGACGAATTCATCGGCAAGAATAACTCCATAGAAAGAACCCTGTCTTCTTAATCACTGTGTACTGCTTATAGTTGAAATGCGAATGACCAGGGTTTTGTCATTCTGCCTCAATTTTTAGCGTCTAGTAAATTCCACATCAGGATTTAAAATTTAATTGCTACTTCAAATATTTATTTTACATCATTGAGAACTTTCCGCATATTTATTGTCAGTGTGAACAGCAACTTGGCATTCCCCCCAAGAAGATTGTATTAATATATCATATTGACAAGTCCGCATTCTCATCAACTTATGGATCTTTATTCACAGATGCGCATTCACGCCCAGTGCTGCAAATTAATACTATACTATAAACCTATATTCTTTTCTTTTCAGCGGCTGTATAATAAATTATCTACAGAAAGATTAAAACTTGCTATTAGAATTACGATTTAGTATTTCATTCATCAAAGATTGTGCTATTTAAGATAAATTTAAAACAATTTTCGACAAAATATATTCTAAATTGTTCAATTTTATAAAAGACTGTGTCCCTATCCAATCAGATCCAGATCACTCATAATGTAGCTGTTAGATGGTTCGTAAATGCATTTTATCGATAGTATTGACGCAGATTCGCATAAAGTATCATCAGATCTATTTCTGTATACTAAAAATGTATACAAATGATCGTTTTTGTACAACTGATGAGAGACTACAGGTCTCAGACCAGATTTTACAGTAAGATACCATATTTGATTTATGGAAGTCATCAGAGTTAGCTCAATCCCAAGAGCTAAGTCATCAGAGTTAGTTCACTCCCGAGAGCTAAGTCGTCAGAGTTAGCTCAAGCTAAGTCATCCGAGTTAGCTCACTCCCGAGAGCTAATCAAGTTGCTCAAATTACTATCAAGAGTTGAGCTATTACTTAATCGACTTCCGAGAGCAGATTAAGTTTCTCAACCGATTCCCGAGAGTGGATTAAGCCTGTCAACCGCAACATATTAATAATAGCTGCGGTTCAATGTGAATCACAACCTATGCGGAAAGGCATCATGTGATCAGCGTGACGTGAGATTTAGTTGCAAAGCAGTTGAAATAGAAAAGTATCGAAGTGTTAAGGAGTTCCGCATAAGGTTTCTCATACTGACCATATGAGGTTTTACCCTGGCCAGCCCAAGCGGCTGAACACTAGCACAAACACCTTAGGTATAAAAGCAAAGGTGAGGTCAGAAATAAATACATACATTTTGCACTTTATTTAAAGTCTACTACATTGCACTCTAACAAATGAGGATAGTATTAATACTGATTGTAGATACTTTATGTGTGTCTGTAGTAGCGCTGAGACTCAGACTAAGATTGTATATCTGCAGATCTAATACCGGCTATAGCTAGGGTATTACGAATTAGGGATCTTACGAGAGGCCCTGAAAGCCAACATTACAATTGCAGAACTATCTATAAAGTATACATCTGTATACCTAATTTCGTTTACAGCTGGCGTATTACAAAACTAAAAACCTTCATTTATAGAGAACCTGAAATCCAAAAATACAAGTACAAGACTATTTGAAGATTGTATATCTGCATATGTAATTTCTTCTACAGCTGTAATAAGCCGGGCCTCCGCATTAGACTCTATGTTATAAACGTACTCTTAAGCAGTACGTAAATTATAAACGTACCCTTAATAGTACGAGGAACTTATTTCTAAACGTACCCTTAATAGTACGAGGAACTTATTTCTAAATGTACTCTTAATAGTACGAGGAACTTATTTCTAAATGTACTCTTAATAGTACGAGGAACTTAAGTTTCCTGAATGTACTCTTAATAGCACGAGGAACTTCAGTTTCCTAAAATGGTTTTTAATGGTTTTATTAATTAATACCTTTTCCATTTTACATATCAGATATTTGGACGAGGCCATTAAAAGGCCTCGGTAAAATACCAAACATAAAGAGTTGGTCTAGTTCTATTGATATAACTTTATTTACTTTCCAACTTTATTTATATCTGAATACTTCGGTAGCGAGATGGCTCAACCGAATATAGGTTTCTAGGGACTATTAACGTTACCTAGTTGATCCTCCGATCAGCCAAGCAGATGTGCCAGTCTGATGGAGGCTAAGTCGGTAATTCTTGATAAGTGGCATGTTATTGAATAAGACAATAACATAATAGAAACCCTGAAAGCCAACAATACAAATACAAGACTGTTTAGAGATTATTTTATCCTCGGAGATATTATTTGAATATGATTATGAGCACTCTCGAAATCACTGACTGCATCTTTCATTTAAAAATTGGTTAGTTGACCTCTTTTTAATTGTCGCTGCAAAACGCACTCGGCATGAAACACAGCTTCACGTTTCTCGTAAAATTACCACAAATTCACCCATCTACTCTCTTCTTTAATTGTTGGGTTATTGCACGCCGGAAGCTAAATGGTAGGGCTTGTTCCGTCCCAGGAGAAAAAATCATACCAGTGTGGCTAGGTGTATCTATTTTATTGTAGTGAACTTGCGTTGCCCATATACATGTACACAGGTGCATATTGCTATAGTTGTGTATTTCCCAATTCATGTTGTATATGCGGATATGTGCATTTGTATAAGCACTTTATGTATAGATGGTCGTATATTCTGATGTTTATGCGCCTGCTTGTATTAGAGATAATATTATTTATTTCAGAATAGATAAGATACAATGTTTGTATATATGGCATGGCTCTCATAGCCGTTGTAGTGGTTCGGGAAAGATCGATGGGAAGGAGTGGTCAGTAAATTCCCGTTTCAAGCTTGGGCTAAGTGAGTCGACAATAGAGGATATGCGCTGGGTCAATTCAGGCCGGTGCTGACAAAAAACTGACACCATCGAGTGTGCCATGTATTCGCTTACTGACCTACTAAGTAGCGCACCTCAGCACCGAGTGTGCCATGTATTCGCTTACTGACCTACTAAGTAGCGCACCCGGTCTGCACCGTGTAATGCCGTGGGATGGGTTAGTGCAGAGTACGAAATACCGAGTAGGACCAGGTTATCCGTCATAATTCGGTCGAGGAGCCTGGCTGGGAGTGAGCCAATGTCGCACCGACCACGGACGCACTCGGTATGTGCTGGCTGGCCTGTACCGGAGGTATCATAGGCGGAACCAATAGGCGCGATGACTTGGTTTGTACCGAAATTTGGAAGTGATACTTCCGCAGTGTGACTAGCCGGGGTATGAGGAGCATCTGTTGATGTGTCAGAGACGAGTGAGGGTACGGGGTTGTTCTACATGCTGGAGAAAGAATCCAAGGTGTTCGTTGAGGGTCCAGATACCGTGAAAGTCGTTGGCACTTCTGTAATTGCTGGAGGGGGTCAGGGCCAATGGGAGGCAGTTTCTGGCCTACCAGGATGCGTCGGATCAGTTGTTGGATGCTGGCAAAGTGACTGGTGGAGAATTTGTGGCCACCGGGACAGGCAGGGCAGAGACAGCCGTAGGTGCGGTAGTCGAGCAATGTTTACATGTACGTATTCGTTACAATCATAGCACAGAGCCGGATTGTTGTAGGCTCGAAGCAGCGGTTGAAGCTGTCGTGGCTGGCTTTGTCTCAATTTAAGGTTGGCAGTTTACCCATGACCAGCTGGTAGTAGTATTGGCGCCGGTCCATTGCCACGATCTCCTTGTTGGACCAACGTTTTGGTTTCTTCCTACTGTCGTCACAGCGTTGGCGGAGGGCTATATGGTCGGGTTTTGTACAATTTTCAAGCGGGCATAGATACTATATGAGAAGCGCAGTGATGGTTTGTCGTGGGCCCAGGCGGGTTGCGTCAGAGGGGTGAATGGGTTGTGCTGCCCATTGAGTCGTGTTGTATTCCCAAGCAACCTCCGAGGTAGTCCGCGAATGGTCGCGCAGGGAGCAGGCCACAAAAGTGGAGTAAGTTTGTTTGATGCTTGGTAAACCTAGGGCATTTAGTGCCCGTGATGATGGCTGCTGCTTGGATGGGTGCTGAGTTAGAGTGCTCGAACAGGGGCTCCAGTGCATCTTTCCATATAGGCGGAGCCCAGGCAATAATGTGAGGCCATACGTAGCCGTAGATAGGATGAATGTTTTGAATAGCACCAGTCGGTTGTGGGGGTGTCGCCAGCTAAGGCCATGGAAGCCCTAGGGCATTTGGTGCCCGTGATAATGGCTGCTGCTTGGATGAGTGCTGAGTTATTTCGCTCGAACAGGGGGTCCAGTGCATCTTCCATATAGGTGGAGCCCAGGCAATAACGTTCAGGCCATACGTAGCCGTAGATAGGATGAATGTTTTGAATAGCACCAGTCGGTTGCGGGGGTGTCGTCAGCTAAAGCCATCGAAGCCGTAAGCGGGATTCCATATATCTGGCGAGGTTGATCCCTGGTATTCCCGTGAGAGAGTGGAAGCCCCAAATATTTGGAGAGTTTAGGCCTGGCATGTATGAGCGCCATCTTCAGGGATAAGTAACGTATGTTCCAAGGTGCGTCTGCGAGGGTGGCGCCGCGTGTCGTAAGTCGGTAGATCGTACTCGGGGTTTGATGACACCTTGTTCGAGGCCAGATTTGCTTCCCCACGCATCAATGTCGTCTAAGAAGGGCTGGAGCGGAACCGGTTGGGGAGCTTGGATCCGTGCGTCGTCGACAAATAAATAAGACCGGTGGAGCTTGGGCCGAAATTGTGCTAGCGTGACAGCTAAGGAAACCATGTAGATAATAAAGAGCTGGGGGCCGACGATTGAGCCGTGTAGGATGCCATTCGTTCTATGGAATAGAGGCGAGAGCGTGCCTCGGTATGTCACCCGGGTAGGGAACCTTTCAAATAGCGCGGAGGTTGGTTTTTAGCCGGGTTTTAGGGCTTAGGCAAATAGTTGGTCCAGTTTCCGGGCATTCCAGCGCGGCGCAGGAGTACCTATAGGCGTGTGAGAGCAATCATTTCGTATGTCCAGACAGACGTCGTTCCACACCTCTTCCGACTGTGTCTCAGATTCCATGGCGGCGAGTGCTTGGGTATGGCAGGAGTATCGTCATTTCAAAAAAAAAGCTTGGGAGCATGGGTAGCAGAGCTGGGGTGGCTCGTAATCAACTTAAGAAAGTACTTCTCAAAGATGCGTCTGACTATTTGCGTAAGCGTGATAGGGCGGATGTCGGCGGGGGAGGTGAAATCTGCATCGGCTTTTTTTTTGGGTGCGCTGTCAGAAGGCTGCAGTTCAGGGCTGCAGGGAAGGCACCCTCCTTCAGTAGCTCAGTGAATGCTTCGGTAAGGAGTCTAATCAGTGGGACATTGGCGTCGGGGCATCCTAGTGTCCTGCGTTTGGTGAAGCGCTCCACTGCGGCCTTCAGAAGGAAGATGTGGATCCCGTCGGGGCCAGGCCCCTTATTAGGATAACATAGTATAGCCTCCATTACATCGTCGGGGCGTATGGCGAAAGTTACGTCTGGCGAGGGTTCGGTATCCGGTGGAACCACGTACGGGTTCATAGAGCTGAATAGGTCCTCAAAGTACTCATCGGCACCCGGTATGCAGGGTTGGCGGGGAGACCGTCGTTGGTACGCAATATCTTTGAACATTTCAGCATTGCTTTGGGCGGTCAGACGTGGGGGGGGGGACGAGTGGTTTGGCAGCCGTTGAACCCAGGGTCTGTTTAAGTCATAGTAGAACCCCCCGAAGATTTGTGGGCTAGCGGTATAGCGCCAGATGCAGTCGATTTCGGCTTGGAATAGTCACGCGCGGGATTTGTTGCGTAGGTGATACAGTCGATGGCGGTATCGGTTATATCCATGCGAGGGGAGGCGTTGGTCCGGAGGCGGCGAAATTTTTAAGCAGCGGTTGGTTTTGATCCGACGCTCTCGAGGTATGGGCCTCGCGCGCTCTTTCTGCGCTACGCTGCTTCGTACTGGGTCAAACCAGGTTTACATCTGTACAAATATGCTTTTCTTCCCGTATTCAGGTATTCTCGTAATTTGCTTATCATATTGACTATACTGGTGAATGTCTTCAGATACCAGTGTTGCTTATCGTATTTATTATACTGGCCGATGGCGTTAAATACCTGTACTACTTATCATATTTATTATACTGGCAAATGTCTCCTAATGAACGTGTTGCTTATCAATTTTATTGGACTAGCAGATGCCACTTAACAACTTGTGCTACTTATCATAGTTCTTGGCAAATGCCTTCTAGTATCTGTGTTGCGTATCAAATTTATTATACCAGTATGTCTTCTTATACCTGTGTTGCTTATCATATTAATTTTTATTAGTAGATGTCTTCTATCAACTGTGTTGCAATTTTATTTTCGTTAAATTGGTAAATGTCTTCTAATATATATGTTGCATATCGGAACTACAACGGCAGCTATTAGAGTTTTCTTTGAATCACATGAGTATTCCAATGTACGCCCACAAATTATTCTAGTGTGCAGAATGCGGGTCCCGCTCGGGCTAAATATACCTCAAATTGCGCAGTACTTATACGAGTAGGCTCACAGATAGTCAAGTATCAAGCTATTACGCAGAACATGAACATCATTCATAACCATGTACTTCGACAAACAATTAATATCTTATCACAGAACCTAGAAATTGAAATTATTTGAATTATCTATTCGTCATACCACAAATCAAATTAGACAAGGGAAGAACATGATCCAATAGCGTATTCGTCAAGACTACCAGTCACATATGCGACAAGCTTACTTCATACATCTCCCGCCGTCTATATAGCAGAAGATTTTTGTGGAGTTGGGATGTTGTAATTGCTCATTACTAAACCTGCAAACCAGAATTAAGAAGGACAAAGAGTGAACAACAGTTAAACTTTTTCAGCTAAGACATTCGCTTACAATTATGACATAGATCTAAAAATAGCGAGTTCTTGTTTGTAGAAGCACATTTTAACTTAATTACGAAATTCTGTAATACGTAAAACGTAACGGTAGATATTTGCAATACTCATAATAATCTCTTTTTGAGAACGATCACCAGCTTAGTGTTTTGAATTTGATTTTGCATCTATTTGAATCTTTGCTTTGCTATGCAAACAATCAGCGAATCGAAGCCATACTCAGGCTTCCATATACGAGCAGTAGATAAAGAACGATAGTTTAATATAGATATCTGGATTGTCTACCATCGTTATGGATATGGTTTTATCTTTACCAGACACTATTAAAAATGGCGAATTGATGCAAAAGTATCAAAGAAAGAGGTTAGCCAGCTTCGTGAGTCCACACTGGCTTTTGGAGGATTGATTTTTATTTAAATTCTATGCTCTGCACCAGTGTGTACTATTTATCGGGGGTTGGGTGATCTAACTGTATCGGAGATAGTATTGTATGGAGTGCAAACGGTGGTGAGCAAGCTGAGGGAAAATATACTTTATTGCATATGCGGAAAATAAGGACTTTAAAACTACGCGTTTCACCAAATATTGTCCTTTGAAAGGACCCAGACCCGAGTGGTATAGAACTTTCTAAAATACCGAACTGTCAGAGCCAGATATTTGCACAATAGACTGCAATTATGTGATAAGTCTACCACATACCAGTGGGTTTTCCTTTGGGACAAAGTTCTGGGGTTGACCACAACTCTATTGACAATTTTATTGTATATTGCAAGTATATTGTGCTCTTGATACAGTTCTAATAAACCGACATATACTTTTATTTACAATACATTTCACCCCAAAACTACTCAAATGTCAAGTTTAGGCTCTAAAGTGTTCTGGAAAGGGGCAGAGTAGCACCTCGTAATGCTTTTCGAGAATTGACATTCAGATCTCAATAAAATGGCGGCCTTTATGTCCCACACCTGTATGTACTCTATTTATCAACGGCTCGTGTGACAGCCATACTATTCTCTAACGAGGTCTGATGTGGATGTATCTGTGTCAATCGAGGAGCAAATGTTTGAGAGAAAGCCATAGTGTAAAAAATTAAAATCTTTTATTTTCTCGCACAAGTGGAATGATAGTCCCAGTGAACCGTGCCAAAGAGTTGTGCCTGCAAAGCGAGCAGCCAAAATAGAATAGAATCGTGTGTTATGTAGCTATAAAGTCATTAGGCATTACTCTTCCGCATGGCCGCGATATGTACTGTATGTTTAAAATCACTAATCTTACGGGTGGCGAAAACGATGTGAAGCGCCGCTTTGTGGAATATGGACTTCATCCCGTAGTTAGAGTTAGTGGGGGCACCAATCCGTCAAAAAAGTGTTGATACACTCATAAAATCAACAATGATGCCTTACTTTTTCAAGGGCGCATCGACTATGCCTACGTTCTATTTTGGATGGCCAAACCCTAAAGCTTGAAACCCTAAACTTTAAAAACCTATTTCAGATTACTCGGATATTGTACTCACGGATCACATCCTCAGCAGCATACTCCCATGGACAACTAGCAGTGCTCAACAATCAGAATACGTCAATCTATTGCGTACCAGCACTGAATGCATTCTGTTCCTCGAATACCAGCTGAGACTGTAGCCCATGGTAGGCCCTGCGTTGCCTTTTCTTGCGGTGTCTATACATTATAATAACAACCGTAAACAAGCACGTGATAGCCAGACACTTGACGGCCAGTGTGTGCAGCTTGTCGGCCACGTGATCCTTCTCCTCGGCGGTCATCCACAGTTCTGTATCCATTGCATTGATTTGTATCTCGGGGTCGAGGGTGTGGCGTACGTAGAGCACCGTGGTGACCACAATCTGCACATTCTCATGAGTTCCATCCGTAGTAGCGTCTTCCAATGCTTTCTCAAATATGTCCCGTGTGGTGTTCGTTACATCGCGATATAGGCGTTCGTTGGCCCAATAACCCCAATGATTTGGACGGCAGCCAGTGCCGTTACTAAAAGCCCAAGAAACAAAAGACCCAGGAACCGAGTGTCAGGTGCAAGGACATTTCAATTGAACACGAAGTGAACGAATCCAAACCAAAGTGAAAAGAACTTGAGATGAAGTGACTTAAGATGAAGTGAAAAGAACTTAAGATGAAGTGAAAAGAACTTAAAATGAAATGAATAGAACTGAAATGAAGTGAAAAGAACTTAAAAATGAAATGAATAGAACTTAAGATGAAGTAAAAAGAACTTTAAACGAAGTCAAATGAGTCATCGAAGCACTTCAGTGAAGGGCAAACAGGCCAGCGCAGCAGCATGTGAGCAACTACGAATCTTAGGAAACGAAAGAAAAATATATAACACGTCAATGTTGGCTATATACACGAGCACATCGAGTTATGCAAACTACGTTGGACTCGTTCGCAAGCTTCGCACTCTCATGGCTCACACACACACACCAAAGTTGTTTTCAATTAAAACCCTCACGTACCCCCCCCCCACACACGTGAATTTGTGCGCTCACAAAACCCGAAACCCAAGCGACACCAGCGCAAACATCAAACGACAACCACACACTCCCACAGCCCTACCTGGTGCTATTGAAAGTGGTGAGTGTCCACACAGCCGGCCCGTTCGCGTTGTCTGTGCTGTTGACCTGCACACACGAATGTGCCAGCACGCGTAGCTCTAAACCTGGCTGAGCCGTTTCAGCGTCCGCAGGAGGAGTGTCATGAGCCTGGCGCATCTCTCGTGCACGCGCTCTAAATACACGGTAACCCATGTCGCGTTCTCTAAGCATTCCTTCGCGTGACATTGCTCGGGTGTGCTCCCTTGCCCTGCCAATCACTCGCTCGCGTGTACGTCGACTGGCGCGTTCACCACCACTCGTCCTGCGCACATCCGCAGCAGTCGGGTTGCGTCTAAACATGTCTGGATGTGCGCTTGTGTGTGTCAGGTGTTCGTCAGTGATGGGTATTACTTTTCCCATGTTCACGTCAATGGGCAGTGCCTGGCCTGTGTGCTCCAGTTTGAGGTAGATGGTCTTGCTGATATTCCCCACTGTGGGCACACCTGTGCAAGGGGCGTCGTATGCTTAGTAAGCAGTGGCACGTGTGTAGGGGCACCCGCAGTAACTCTAGGGCTGCCCAACTGATAGCGATAGGGAGTGTGTGCGCTTGTGCGTGAGCAGTTACCACTGATAGTACGGATAGCATTCGACTACACAGGCGCACGTACTGAGCAGTGCCTTTGCATTTGAGCACACCGCAGCCCATACCACTCATTGCTCGACAGGTCCAATGAATGTTTCTCGATTGCAGTTGATGGAGTCAAGGACAGCTGTAGATCGTTGTATATACTTATAACCACACTACTACGGCATATTGCATGGGCGTCTTTGCAATGGTGTAGCTATAGTCCTGCCACCGTGAGGTGACTAGCAATTGTACATCGCACACGGCCAACCCGCCATTTGCACGACGACATACAGAAAGAGACGAACTCACACTACAACGCATCCAAGACACACAAACCAGTAGCAGACACGCACTATGGACTACCGCATGCCACGAACCGACATCGAGCTAATCTATTACTGTACTATGGATCACGAGGGAAAGACCAACAGCCTTTAAAATACGCTCGGAATACACGTCTACACAATGGAGCTCAATAGTCACAAGCGACCTGATTAGCACTTCGGCCCAATTGTACGTAACACTGATTTTATGGTTTAGGGTTTAGAATCGGGGCCCAGGTGAAAGATAACAAAGTGCTCAGGATGTGCTTAGGTTATGTGTTGGATGTATCACCTGATATACCACACCACACCACACCACACCACACCACAACATACTATGAGACAGCACAGCACAGCACAGCACAGCACAGCACACCAGCAACTGCCAAAGTACCTACCGAGATCCAGCGTGACGTTGAGCACCATCTTGTAATACAAGTCATCGTAAGCGTACAGACTCGTTTCTAATTTCTGAAATAAAAGGGAAGAGAAACACCACAGAGCTCTGAGTATATGCGCATTTTAGACATAAATACTTTAGCATACTAAAAAGACCAATACAAGCAAACTCAAAAAGCATGACAAACGATAGCAGGCGTACAGCATGAGGTTGACTTACGAATGGAATCGTTCCACATGCATAAGTACCCATGCTCACCCACGGATGAATGCACACACACACATACATCCCAGGTACACACACACACACACTTCCCATGCACGCACACACACATACTTCCCATGCACACACACACACACACTTCCATGCACACATACAAACACACTTCCCATACACACACACACACACTTCCCATGCACACACACACTTCCCATGCACACACACACACACTTCCCATGCACACACACACACACTTCCCATGCACACACACACACACACACTTCCCATGCACACATACAAACACTTCCCATGCACACACACACACACACACTTCCGTGG
>NW_014040030.1:0-5000 GCF_001186125.1 Sphaeroforma arctica JP610
GTTTTTGTTATGTATTGATGTATATGTATATATATATATATATATACATACGCACACACACATATACATATATAGATATATATATATATATGGTATATTTGATTGATTATGAGCAAGAATTTTGTCGTTATAGGAAGACTTGGTGGATCTGTCTAGGCAGATGGGCGTTTAGATGGCCTTGTTCGGGGCAGGCTGTATCACAGTATTTTGTATATGAATGGTCACCCTTTTTCATATTTATTAGCCGTAGGCTGATATCATTATTTACTATAGTGGCGTACAAATTTTGGCTGAGTTGCTGTGGAGGTTCTATAGAAGTGGAATCATGTCATATTTATTTGTAGCGGCTTGTGTTTGTGCGAATTTGTTGAGCTGACAGTGACTTGAGATTAACTAGGCGAGGTGACGTAGAGGGAGATAGATCAGTCGTTCTGTTCGAAGCAAACATGCCAACAGATGTGCATACGATGAATATGCAGCTGTGTCCATCGCAAAAACACTGAAGAATCTGCCAAATATAAAATTGTGTTGCTTCGCTGCGAAGCATAACTAGTACTAATAGTGTCGTAGTTAGGGTGTATCTGGTCACATAATTTAATTCGGTTTGCTCCATACGCAAAAGTAGAACCATATGTGTCTTGAGCATCAGGATAAGAGAAGGTTTCAATATTTGCTTTTGTTTTTTAGGCAGGTTGACCGACGTATGTTCTATCTCAAGCTGAATGTTGTGACTTTCGTTGTACCTACAGGGGCTGATTATGTCTATGGTGTCCCACTACTCATGGAGTGCGTAGATTGGTTGATGCGACTTTAATTGTGCTTACAGACTCGGGTTGATTTGAGTACTCCATTTGATCAGATGAAGTGTTCTCTTTTGGGATGCACAAACTACATACAACTTTACTATGCTGCATTATGCCTGTATGAAAACTTGGAGGTTTTTTAGACGTATGATTTCAATGAACTAAAAAATGTGAGCATATATAACCTGCCTTATGCTTGTCACAACCCACTGACAAGCTCAATTCATGTTACATTCCATCCGCACAGAAAATTCACTCACGAGGGCTGTTAGACGCTTTATCTCGGTTACTGAAACACCCGAAAATGGAGGCACGACAAGCGGCTGCGGAGGTGTGTTTCTGAGGCTTCAACTTACAGTGATAGCTGTAGACTTTCAAAGTACCCAGGTCAAGCGTATTGCGTGTATAACCATTTCTGTGCTGTCCAAACGATCAAAGGTGTACCCTTTATACACTTGATTTCTTCTCATTTATTGCTTGAGGTGTTGAAGTCTATTGATCCGCTATAAAAGTCCGGGTTGAATATCTATTTTGGTGCTCAAAACTAATATGATAAAGTGTATTATTCTGCTTGAATGAGCTGTTTTCGATTTCATTTCTTTTGGTACCTGAGTGCCTATATTTTTTTCTCCTGTTCACATTCCTTTGCATCCTCCTTGTCCAGCTGTTTGTAAAGACTCTGACGCACGACCCGGTCAGTGTACGACAATATATCATTAAACAGTTCGAGGTATGTTATTTGTGGCGTTCTATCGACATTTATAGTGTATTACTCCGGTTGGAAATCCTTGAGTAATTACCACAAATAGTATTCTGATTTATTTCTTATGTGGCATTTTAAAAACTTCGTAGTGTATTTGTGCAGTCGGCCGTCCTTATATATATATATATATATATATATATATATATATATATGTGTGTGCGTGTGTGTAGAGGCCGGGCCAATCACACTTTTCTGAAATGACATTCTGGTGTTCTTTGTAGTGTATTGCTGCGGTTGATACCTCTTGTGTAAGGACCAGTCATACATTTCTGAAATATATTGAGTGTGGCAATTTTTTTTTTATCCATTTATTTTTCAGTATATTTGTTCAGTGGGCGCTCCTTGTGTACGGGTGCGTCACAATGTTCTGAAGTATGATATTTGCGTGTTTCTGACGGTATAGCGCTTGTTTTTTCTTGTGTACGGGCCAGTCAAAATATTCTAGAGTATGTTATCTGTGGGGTTTCACGACCTTTGTAATGTATTAGTGTATCTGTCTTTCCTTGTGTGTAGATTTAGTGAAGTTTTTTATCTGTTACATTTTAGTATTTCAGTATCGGGTTTGTGCATTCGGTACCTATTTGTACTCCACTCGGTGTCCCTGTTGTAGGATAGAGGTCATATTCTTTTTCCACGCTTTTTTTGTGGCATTGTAACAAGTCAATGGATGTGTGTACGTATGTATGTTTGTATGTTTATATGTATGTATGTATGTATGTATGTATGTATGTATGTATGTATGTATGTATGTATGTATGTATGTATGTATGTATGTATGTATGTATGTATGTATGTATGTGTCTCCTTCGCACGGGCCATTTACACTAATCGGAATTATGTTTTCTGGGGCATTTTGGCTATTTAGAATTGGGTTCTTGGGTTCGTGCAGTCGGTTCCCCTTTGTACAAGCCAATTGTATTTTTTGGGGGTGTATTTTATGGGCGGTTTATCAACAAAGTGCTGAGTCGTCAATTGGACACCCATCTCGTATGAACCGATTGTGTTTTCTTTTGATATGATATCTGCGCAGGTCACTGCCGTAGAGTTGTGTTTTTGCACTTGATATCATTCCGCTTTTTCGGTTAGTGGTGTTGCAGGATACTACCGCCTGCACCAGATAGTAAGACTCAAAATTCATGATTTATCATT
Source organism: Sphaeroforma arctica JP610 (assembly GCF_001186125.1). Taxonomy (NCBI): domain Eukaryota; class Ichthyosporea; order Ichthyophonida; genus Sphaeroforma; species Sphaeroforma arctica. The sequence continues at coordinate 2,716 of NW_014040030.1, forward strand.
CTATCTCATTGCAGCACAATGTGAGAATGCCAACTGTACATGCATCCATCAGATCATCTTCGCCTCGTATCCATTGCACTTATCAATTCGTGTATGATTCACATTTCGGTCTACGTATAGCAGACCACACCATCTTCTCATATTCTTAAACTTAACCCTGACAAATCGTTCATCAGATATTATATGCTCACATTTTTATCTTTGTTCAAAATCTTGCATTGCAGCACAATGCACGAACGCCACTATTACAGACATCCATCAGATCATTCATAGCCGACACCGACGACGGCACCAAAACTCTGTGCGGCGAGTGCTTGCGCATTGTACTAGACACCGATACTATGGTACGTACTATCAACAGTAGTGTAATCTATTCACGTTTAGTTAAGTGTAGCGAGCTGTAGCCAGTATGTACTTTCTCTTTTGCATTGTACTCACTATCAATACCATAGAACTGTATTTATATTTGCGGAGTTTTCATACTTCAGTTTACATAATTGTGGCAAGTGAGTGCTTGCCTCGCGTATTGTACTTGTCACCGATACAATGTAGTGTGTCGTTCAGAAAAGTAGATATTTCTCTATTTGTGTGTATAGTCGTATTAAACACGGGCTTCCGATCTACGATATGAATTTCATACAAAATTTTATGTTTAGGGCGTGATTTCGAGTCCTTGTGCCATCAATTAAGCATCACTGTAGGATGTTATCTGTGGAATTTGTTTAAATTGCGCTCAAATGTATTTCAGACTGTATTCAGTAAGCGCACGTCTGATCATCTAGATCCTAAAAGCATGATTTTATATAATTTGGCCTCTTGATTTGCAGACAGGGGAGAAGTTCCAATTTCTGAACCGATTTTACGACAAGAGCTTTGATGAGTTGATTGGTCCGCTTATATCCGTCCCCGAGGATCAAACCGACCACAGACAATATGTCTCCGACAAACACAATACCTTATATTCGGTATGTATTATATACTGTATTCACTATTTAATGAATTCCATATATCCATTAATTTATGTAGTACGATAGACCTTGATTTCGGTATGTTTATTGGTATGCAGACACTGTATTTTTGTGTAGCACGTCACCTTTTTTTCGGCATGTTTTATGTATTTCCATACTGTGTTCACTATTGTATGCAACACAACACCTTGTAGCCCGTTTGATTTTTGTAGCAGAGCACCCCTTTCCCGTATATCCTTTGCAACCGATTACTATGTTTCGTTTTGTTGCATTTTGCACTATACCCTGTATTACTTCTGTCCTATATAACTTGATACGTTTTCCGCATGTAAATGTTTCGCAACATCGAATATTTTATGTCTTCTGCTACATTACACCCTTATGTTCCACATGTTTGATATAGTACAAGACCTTGTACTCCGTATGTCTTACTTACGTATCACGATACACTATATTCTATACGTCTTTAATAGTAGAATGGCCCCGAAGACCAGGCCGTGCACACGCAATGTCCCGGGAAACACCACGCGCGTTTTACGCATCTTCTTACACTATTGGCGTACATTTTTGATACCATTTAATACACTGCACGTTGGTTGTCCTGGAAACATAAGGCACTGCTTACGTATATTGGTCTTATATTTCAACGTGCAAAAGACCGTATTTGAATGCAATTCACAAAACCTCCTTTCCCCTACACCCGCCCACTTTTTTATTTTCTTCAAATACTGATCTGTTATCCACGGCGGCACCAACAGATCCTAGAGCTCTTGACGTCGCAAGTGCTGAACCACGCCACATTTATAAAACCCCAGCTACTGCGGAACAGTCTCATCCACAAGCTCACCAGCTTACTCAACGACCACTACACATACTTGTCATTAGGTATGTATCACTGCATCTCAAAGGTAATGTTCATCAGATTGTACATACCCTTGGTTACTTATACATATGTTATCTACAGCGCTATTGCTAAGTTGTAACACGTTCAAAAAAATTGCCGTGCAAGCGCAATTGGGAGGCAAGTGTTAAGTTATGCTCTATCCAACTAGGGATACGTACTGATGTGAACTATATTTATCCATATGTAAATAGCATGTTTGTCAGCATATCAACGCAAGTGTGCCGCTGTGTCCAACTGTCCGGCAGATGTACATAATGTCGCTTCACCAAGTATCGCATAAATGTGGATTCTTTTATGCCTCATCTCGTATTATATCGACTTGTAGGCGTCTATCCCTTGATCTCCTATCGAAAAATTGATGCACGAATACACATATCATGCTTACGCCAATTTAAAATCGCGCATATTTGCGT
>NW_014040030.1:6071-10260 GCF_001186125.1 Sphaeroforma arctica JP610
CTCGATGTTGTCGTACACACAGTCGTATAACTTACGTATAATAGTATGCTATACGTAAGTTAATTACGTACATATATATATATATATATATATATATATATCTATGCCTACTATATATATATATGTACGTATATATATTTAATATCTATACCTATATCTATATATCTATACCTATCTATATATCTATACCTATATCTATATGTATGTATGTACATATGTATGTATTTATATGTATTATATATATATATATACTGTGGAAAAATATTCAAGTAAAGGTATTTACATCGACTCGACCTTTGTAATGTTTCTGTGGGGTTTTCACCTAGTGCTTCATGTTGCTGAGCTCATCGAATAGCGGTACAAAATTTGTGTATTCCGTATGAATGCTGTGACACTGCGGCGTCAGATCCATCACTTCAATCCTATTTAGCTTTCAAAGTCCTCTGTGTATTGTATGTCTGACTCGTCATGGAAGACGTCTGTCTATAGAAGTTGCGCTTTCGCAACACCATTCTGTCGTGTCTCTGTTTCGATGGGAGAACATGTTTTAGACTGTATTCACAGGAAAAACGCAGCTCTTTGTTTCTTTTTTTAATAGGGGAAGTAAAAATTGTCGATCCAATGTGTTTACACGTAGGTTTCACAATGCTCTCACTCGCAATAGCATAGCGCTGATTCTATTTCAAATCGGGAAGTATGTATATATGTTTTCATATGTATACATGGTTGACATATATTGCACCTATTCAATGACGTCATATCATTGTGTTTTTATATGGATACGAGAATATGATATTGTCCACAAAGTGTATTGACGGAGAGTCAATGCTTCTATCCTGGTAGGAGAATATGAAATCGACCATCAAGTACATTGTCGACCACCACCGGGAAACTATAGAGAAGTTCAAGGACCAGGTAGCTTTCAAGGGCCTTCTGCAAAAACATGCGCAAAACGAGGAAATGAGTACTTTAGAAACGAGGTATGACGTGTGAATTTTTACCGGATTTTTTATACGTTCATGTATCTAGTAGTCAAGCAGAACGAGGGAATAAGGCTTGAGATCCCAGTTGAGGTATATAAATTGTTGTCTGTCAGTTAAGGTATACAAATTGTTGTCTGTCAGTTAAGGTATATAAATTGTTGTCTGTCAGTAAGGTATATAAATTGTTGTCTGTCATTTTGTATATGTACATGTTCTAGTACATGAGCAGAACGAAGAAACGAGTGCCTCAGCTGCGGTGTGTGCTCTGTTGTCTTTTACTTCATTTATGTGCACGAATTCTCAGGAGAAATCAGAAATTGTGCATTATTAATCCAAGGCATGTATTGCTAACTATTGCCTTAAGAATAGCTGTATCACTGAACACCTTCACTTTATCCTACCCCACTTGCGGTAACATAGCTAGTCAGAAAGCGCTGCCGACTGTATAATGTAGCAGCTCACGTCATTCTACAGACCCGACGGTTTTCAATCATTTTATTTATCTATGTTCGTGTGTCGATGTGAAATATAACTCCACACACTCTGTTCGAATATTGGTATATCGAATATCTTTTTTTTGCTATTCTGCACTTGCGGTCATATAGTGGTCAGTCGGCGCAGTCCACAGTATAGCGCAGTAGCTTACGTTACACTACAGAGCTAGTGGTCTTCAATAATTGTACATGTGTATGTTCGTGTGAAGATATGAATATGACCTCACGCTCCGTTCGAGCAATCGTATATTGAACATGATTTCTTTGTTATGCTGCACTTGCGGTCATATAGTGGTTAGTCGGCGCAGTCCACAGAATAGCACAGTAGCTTACGTTACACTACAGGCCTAGTGGTCCTCAATCATTTTTCATGTATATGTATGTGTATTCATGTAATTATGACTGCATGCTCTGTTCAAATAATCGTATACTGAACATCATTTCTTGATTGTTCCCAACTCGCGGCCACGTAGTCGGTCAGACGACGTGATCGGCAGTTTGTCGCAGCAGCTCACGTCACGCTACAGGCCAGATGCTCGCCAATTAGATGCCGAAGAGGAAGACTACTTCGACGATGACGATGAATTCACCGAACCTTCCCTAGAATTGACTATGGGGAGTGACCATGCGCTGGATATCAGCATGGGGAATGCGATACAACCCCTGGGTACGAGTATGGAGAATAAAACGCGGGCAATGGCTGGCACTAGTGCGAAAAATACAACAGTGGACAGTCTGACGGGGACTGGAGCGGGAGATAGTGAGGAAAAGCTGACAGAATTAGACGCGCAGGCGGTTAAGGAGGTCAAGGAGCGCCTGAGGCAAAGTGTGTACTGTGATACGGAGGACAACAACTCGGTCCTCGGGGGTGGTGGTAGTATAGGGGCTAGTAGTTATCATAGTAAGAATAGTGGTGATACTGGGCTGGGTATGGGACTTGGAAGGCTATCATCGTTTGACACACACACACCAACATCAACCGCACTACACACACACGCAGCAGTAGGGGCCAAGACCGGCGCTCAGTCGTTGCTAGAAAGGTTTACTGGAGTGAGCGATGTGTCCACAACAAGCATGAGCACGAACACAGGCACTCATGCTAATGCAGGATCACACACAGATGTAATGGCACACATAAATACGAACACGAACGGCGATACAGCCGCAATCACAAGCTCAGGGGAACATCAAAGCACCCCTGTACGGAGGACGTTAGCCATCGTTGAGACACCTGCCGGCGATGCACTCATAGAAAATGCGAAGCCAATCAATTATAGTCTGAAGGGAGTCAGTGACAAAGAGAACACACACACTGGGACCAATGCACCGACTCAGATACACGCCGATGGAATAGACAACACTGCAGCTACGACCCTCATGCTGAATGGGGCCGTGGTGGCTACTAATACGAGTGCCAGTGACAGTGCCACTACTAGTAGCAGCACGCAAACAGCGGGGAAAAGCACAGAACATGTGGAGCCATTCTCTACTGCCGATGTGAGGAATGACCCTGCAGCAGCCACATCTGAGCTGGGATCAGCAAGCAAACCACTACACAATGAAGAGACGAAGCCATGTGCGGAGAGTCTGGTTACTCAGGATATGGCCTTCCTCGATAGTCAGACAAAGTCCCCTGAGAAGGGCGGAGTGGATACTCGCGTGGATACTCAAACAGAGCCAGCTGTAGATACGCTGGTCAAAAAAAGTGTGGACAACAGTCACACGAGTGGCCAGGGTGTTACGAGGACTGCGCGGACGGGCGCGCGCCGGGCGAGATGGGATGTGATGGGGCCTGTGGCGAAGGTCGAAGGGACGAGCGATGGTGTATCACAGAGTGGGACACAATCTCGTACACCAGAGCACAAGCATGCGGATTCTGAGGTCATTATACCGTCACAGCCACAGCAGGAAAAAAGTGGGAGTTCTGATCTGGGACCAGATAAATCAGTCAGCACCAGTAATGTAGGAAGCACAGGGAGTACCGAACATCCCACACGTACAAATTTAGATACATCAGACACATCGAGGGCAGCAGAGGCTGTAATTCATAGTGGAGAGCAAGTATTACCGGCTGCTAGCCCTGCTGCTAGTAACGCATCACAGACATGCAACCTTATGTCGCACCAAGCCTTACAAGGGAGTACAACTGCAGATGCGAATGCCGAACCAAAGGTTGAAGCATTGGAAACTGCATCGGTGAGTAGACCTGTCAATGCAGAATCAGGTGATAGCATGAGAGCAGAGACACTGACATCCACCACGCACAGCACAGATACGCAAAGTGGTCGACAAGAGGATCAATTGACTGCTAATACTACCACAACGCCTGTGGCTACGCCAAAGGGAAGTCTCAATGATCGGATAGCGGACTCGAGTGGTGAATCAATGTCTGAAGCCAATGAGCACTCAGTAGGCGCATCTGTGGCTAAGAGTGCAGGAGACCAGGGGGTGGGGTTGGGTAGTGGGGATGCATCGAAATGTTCTGGTATAGGGCCAGAATCGAGTGAGAGTCAGGGCGATGTATCGTTCAGGAAACGAGTACAACTGGCGAAATCTGATGTTGCTACACACAGCAGTAACAAAGACGCTTCGAACAGCCCCCCGAAAAGACAGCGGCTAGAGAGTTGACGTTAATATCATACAAATTTAAGATCAGCATTAGGCGGCATATATATATAAATATATATATATATATATATATATATATATATA
>NW_014040030.1:12982-15091 GCF_001186125.1 Sphaeroforma arctica JP610
AGATATTCAATTTTATATAAATTTCCTGGATTCTTCCATCACGGTGATTTTTCACAGATATGATGTAGGGACATAAAAAATTATAAAAGGAGTGCGATTTGTCAACGCAACTTACCTGTTCGGGCCTTTCTTTAAAGAGCTCTTCTGCAGCTGAGAAGAACGCCTTCCAGTCGTCAATATACACCATAATACACGCGTGTGTGACTTCTCTCTTATTCCTTCACGAGAAGCTTTGATAGAACTCTACGCCTGTAACCTTGACAAGTTGGCATGTACTACAGAGGAGACTATACTATGCTTATAAGGTCGGTTATTGGTATTTACTTGCATTCTGGCCAATGTCATATTTATTTACATAAATATTGAGACAGGCACAGCATTCAGCAATACAGGCTACAGCATGACGCCGTGACCCCGCACTTTTTTTCGATGACTGGAATGTGATGGACAGAGAGACTTGAGAGTTGTGACTGGGCCACTATGGACTGTGACTGGAGTCGTGAGAGAGAGACTGAGAGAATTTTAGTTTTTACGGGGGTGGTTTATTTTTCGATTTGTCGCACATATTTTACACCGAAAATAAAAGCCAAAATAAATATCAAAAAAATTATTTCCGTTCCATAGCATACTTCTAAAATTTCAACGATCTGATACATATTCATAATTAAATATTAGGACTTGCTTGCAAAATGGACAGTTTTTGTTTTGTTTGTCCTATTTGCTTTTTTGTTTTGAAAAAAAGCCAAAAAGCCAAATTATTGTTTTTATCCGGTTTTTGTATATTTTTTATAACAAACAAAAAACAAAATGTAATATTTTGAAAAAAAGAAAAATATATTTACAGGGCTAAATTTATTTCTGTTCATAGCCTTCAAAATAGACGTTCTGTTCTAAAAAATAAATCAATATAGAGAGAGTAAAAATATGATAAAAGCTCGCTAAAACATTGCATCTTCGAAATAATGGTGTTCACCTGATCAATATATCGCTATTCTATGGAAGGTAAATGCTATAACAGGTGTATGTGCAATAAACCCAACTTGACTACATCGTGTTGTTCATACTAGAATCAAGGTGCAAGTTCGTACTTATTGTTATTGGACTGTGAGCTCGATTAAACCGAAGCGTCAGTGACAGGTCGGCTGGTTTGGTAAAATACAGAAGTCATAGCAAATAGATACTCTATGCACATAAATAGAAGCTTAATTAACATACAAACACATAGGCATAATTACTGGGAAGCATTTTGCATGCACAATTGATCAGGGAACAAGCTGACCTGCAGTCATGTCGTCATGGGGTAAAATGCTTTCCGATAACAAAGACGTTATCAAAGCCAGCGGAAAGGCGGTGGGAAAGGTATGAAATGTTACTCAAGGTTTTGATTTATCTGTTTCTTTTGAGCGACCTTAATCACATAAATATGGTTATATTATATGTTTAGTTTTTGACCTGATAGTTATGAAGTGTTAAGTCTAGTTCTTTAACTCCTGCTTAAATATCCGTTGCGAATATACATATATATATATATACTGAACACTTGTATCACATATTTTGTTTTTGGTACACGGATAGTGGAGTTAAATCGAGTTCTTAACCTTTGCAATCATACATGTATGATTATACCATAGCATACGTTCTGTCTTTGGTCCAAAAGTTATGAATAGTTAACTGGCGTCTTAGAACTGTTTTATAGTTCGACCGTGACCATGCAATATGGGTATACGATTTGTCTATTCTTTAATCCAAGTGTACGTCAATGTTCACATACGCTATTATGTATACCTATGTATGGGAACATTGATGCCGCCAAAGTTGTGGGAAGAGTTTGGCTAATTGACTGTCTATTCATCAATCCCTCGGCTGTATGTAACATATCCATCACATGTGAGGCAATCGTTGATGCGCATTCACGTATATATGTGCATATGCCTTGATACACACCTTTCGTGGATATATGAGCATTGGTGAGATAGTGAGACTACAGTAACTTAATAGTGGTGCTTCCCACCAATAACATCTCGTGGGCATAACTACACACGTTTTTACTGAATGTAAGTGCTTGAGTATAAACCGGTCTCGGTCTTTAAAAATAAATACAACTGCTCT
>NW_014040030.1:41561-44738 GCF_001186125.1 Sphaeroforma arctica JP610
GCTTGTACATGTCTTAGAAAACACAGTACACACATAGGATTTTCGTAGGGGAGGAGAAGCATCGATTCACTCCAACCAAGGACCATCGTAGACCACTTCGAACCAGAAAGGACATGATATAGTCTATTTAGCAAAGTGACATTGTGTGTCTTGTTATGCGGCATACATTTTATTTGATACCAATGTAGGAAAAAAAGAGTATTTATATAATAACAGCTGTAGATTCTGGCAGTTTTCACAGATCGCGTCGATTGACTTTTTTATTTTGTTTCTATAAAAAAACAATATAAAAACTTTTTAGGGTTAGTTTGAGGCTATGTCATTTTTTAGGATTAATTTATGGTTAGGGTTAATTTGAGGCTATGCCATTTTTAGGGTTAGTTTGAGGCTATGTTATTTAGGGATGTCCTACGGACTTTAGTCCGTTGTGGTATATTTTTAATCTCTTAGAGGGTCATTGATAATTTGAAGCAATGTTATTTAGGGTTAATTTGAGGCTATTTTAGTAATTTTATATAGCCCCCTGAAAAAGAAACAGGATATGTGTTTTTGGGTTAATTTGAGGCTATATTATTTTAGGGTTAATTTTTTTGTGGCAATTTGTAAATTTACGAAATCCGGCGGCACGGCCTTTGGCCATCATGTATTTATATAAATATTTTTGTTGTATTTGTTCTCACAGGCGCAAGAAATAATTGAACAAAAGTGCAGACTACAGAGGGAATAACATTAGCTTTCTCTCTCTCTTCTCTCTCTCTCTCTCTCTAGAGAGAGCCTAGACTCTTAGATTTCACTTGTGTATATTTCATTTTACTATGAAGGAGCTATCATCATCAAAGGCAGAGGCACTATCTAATGATGTAGAGCTCACCCCTGCGTCTGGTTTGCGTAGTAGTATTCAATTAGATCCATCAGGTCTGAGAAGCGATACGGTGTTTGTCATGGGTGTACCTAGGGGTATATCTGGCGGTGTGTTGCAGATGATGCTGAGTAGTATTCACCCTGTTCTGGCTATGGAGCGAGATCCCAAGTATAACAAGGTCTGGGCTAAGTATACGGATTGGAAGCACGCACTAGACACCATTGTGAGCCTGCATCAGCAAGAATTTAAGGGTAAGTATCTATCAGTCAAGTTTGAGTTGGGAGTGGATGCCAGCGGTAGGCCTGTGTTATCACGGTCGTCGCACAACACAATTGTGCGCAGGGTCGGTGAGAAACCACAAAAGAATGCTCTCAAAGAGACTTACACGAGCAAGCACATAGATATACAGGGACACACTTTTCCGTTTCCTACAGGTATGTACCTGGCTCGTATGATAAGTCTAGTCAAGACACTTGATACGAACGATCCGATGATGGATCTATTCACTGAGGGGTGTACGAGCGGTAGCAAGTATAGTAAAGAGATCTCCGAGTCGATGGCTATGGTGGACTGTACGGAACGGGCCATCAAAATGGTTCTCAACACACATCCCGACGATGTGAGCGATGTGGATGTGTTTGTTCTGGGTGATGGTAAGAGACCTCTGTGTGCGGGCTGCATGCATGAAGCACTCCCAGACACGTGGATTTACCATTCTATCGATCCAATCATGGATGCGTCTATAGTATACAGGCCTAGGATTAGTGTATACAAGAAGTTCAGTGAAAGCTTTGAAATCGATAGCAATATACGATCAACTGCAGAGGCCGTGGTAGTTATCGCTTGTCACAGCCATGCGCCACTACAAGAGTTCTGGGACCGGTTGCCAAGCACGGTGACCAAGATTGCGGTGGCTATGCCGTGTTGTGCGGACTATTCCGAGCTTAAGGAGGACCCAGTGTTTGAGTTTGACGACTTCGAGGTCTATTCGCCCAAGCGGCGTATTTGCGTGTACGCACAGTTGCCATCGTGACCAAATGGCAACCCACATGGGGAGCGATAAGAAGCAGGGCACTGATTCGCGTTCAACCGAGAGATGTCTCTGCGCACTCGATTGTGATCGCTGATTAATTAGTCGACCAGGCAAACCAGTATATAATCATATCGAATGATGGTTTCTATATATAAAGTATCACTGGTATGTAGTGTGACGCTCTGGGTCATGTATGGTGAGCCTCGAAAATCCAAGACGACGGGCGTGGAAGTAGAGTGAATTTTGACAGAAAGTTGTGAAAGGACATACGTTCCCATCTGGCCACATGTACGGCATATGCTCGAGTTGAATGGCCATAAACGAGCTGTCGAGCGTGGAATTATATACTATTTTGCGCACTGCACGGTGCTTCCCTTCTGCTCTACTTTACCGAATAATATAATTAGACAGCCATAATAACGGTAAACATGCAACTCTGGCTGCACCTAGATTTCAGCTCGAGGTACTAACAATGGACGTATATAAGCATGGCCTCCTAAGAAGACGTAAAATATATGATGGTATAAACGATTCTCATTAAAACTCCGCATATGGAATATTTGGCAGTAGAGTTGGGCCATGCATTATTCCCCAGCGAGGTAGAATTGTCGTACGCCGTTTCAATATATTCGTATTGCAGCACAGTATACCGACTGTGGCTTCATATGCGCTTGCCTACTATTGGGATCGTATATTTAGTTTTGGGTCTGCTGAATGGGCGTCGATCACGCGCTGAAAAAAAACTGAAAAGTTGATGCGTCGGCTTTAGTAACGCCAGCGATCACCGTGATGTACTATAAAATGCCATACAAGTTTCCAAAGTCTCAACTCCAAACTACAATGTATACGGCATGGAGGCGTTCAGTCACGTGTGTATGTTTAAATTACTACCCGAATTGCTACTGGTTTAATGCGTCGATATGTGGTCCAATCGCCATCCCGGCAAATGATAACCCAGAAGATACCTTTGAACCCTACAAGACAATGTCTATATACTTGAGATCAGGACTATCCAACACAGCCACACCAGCGGCCACACCCCCGTCGTCTTTGTCAAATGGCTTGGACCGCAGCAGATACCCTGGGCCCGTATTTCTGAGCACCTCGTCCAGTCCATTACTTAATACGTGGTCAATTGATATTAAAAATGAGTATATGAGTGTTGCTTTGACTCGGAATGAATACTGGAAACACAATGTCAACGCGTACAAGATATACATGTATATATAAATTTTTATACATGTACATATATATATATATATATATACATACATACATACAT
>NW_014040030.1:45345-46911 GCF_001186125.1 Sphaeroforma arctica JP610
ACAAATATATATATACATATATATATCTAAAATATATATATATATATATATATTTATATAAATATAGATATGTATATATATATACATATATATATACAAATAGATCTATATATATATATTATATAATAGATATAAGTATATATTTATATATATATATATATATATATATATATGTGTGTGTGTGTATATACATATGTATATATATATATGTATATATATATATATATTCACATTGCATTGTATTATTGATAGATAGATAGATAGATAGACAGACAAATATATATATATACATTCACATTGCATTGTATGGTCGAGGACGTACTTTACATGTAAATTGTTATCATTGAACTTATTTATGGTTTAGTATAGCGTGATTGAAGCACATATGAGAGGCTGTACTAAGAGTTCACCCGCTTCGCATTGAATCGTACAGCCAAATAGACCTGACTATAAAGACACTGCGGCGTGCCAAGCCAACTATCAGCCAGTACTTATCGCCAAGGAATCCGTTGGCACCATATTGTTTCAACAGAACACACATTTAAGCCGATTACCACCTCACTCTCCATTGAGAAGCAATAAATAGGACTATGATACGGCCCTACTTATTGGTTCTCTAGGGCCTATAGCGGGCCAACACACAACCCTAATGGGTATGTAGCACATACCTGATCCAGATGCCGAACACTCCCATCTCCCCCACGCAATCTACCGAGACGGGCTCGGCGTTCCTGTTGAGTGGAGAGCTTGCGGTGTTACACAGATGATTTACATGCAATTGGTTTATGGTACACTGATTTCAAGACGCATCATTGAAGAGAGATTGCGGTGTTAGAATCCAGGATTATAATCAGCTAGTATATAAACGCAAAAGAATCATCACCAACCAGTTGACAAAAAGAAAACGAAACATAGAATGTGCTGTTACACTTAGAGGTGTAGCTAAGCTGTGCATCGAAACAGGTTTGCACGCAACTGGCGTATGATTATAGTGATTAGAATATGGATGAACAAGAAGAGATCTCCGTTCTGCAATGCACGACACCTACACGCTGATTTGTACATGCAATTCGATCATCCGTATACAGCAGGAAGGAAATAAAATAAAATATACTATAAGAGGTATAAGTAATGGATTGTAGGTAGACTATGCATATTCACCTCACAATAACATTGGGTTGTCTCGGTGGCTTGATGCGATCCATGAGAATGTAGCTCTGCAACTCCATTTCGGGCAGGGATCGGAGCATGCCGACCATCTCGTCAGCATAGTAGTTGTTGCCTAATGAGAGGAAACCATCGAGCACCCAACAAAACACAGGCAATATTAATATGAAAAACATTTAAATCTCTACATAACGGTGTATTTTGTGTTAAACTACATGGTAAATGAACCATATCTCCATATTGCTCGCCACTGATATGCATCTAGCTCAAGGTGCATTCGCAAAACAGCGTGTAAATGCATGTACATCTTGACTTTGCATCGTAACACATATACATACATATATATATATATATATATATGTGTGTGTGTGTAAGTGTGTGTGTGTGTTTGAGTGTGTG
>NW_014040030.1:47825-52672 GCF_001186125.1 Sphaeroforma arctica JP610
TATATATATGTGGTGTGTGTGTATGTGTATATATATATATATATATATATATATATAATATGTATATAATATATATATATATATTATATATATATATATATATAGATCGATACGACATCGATCCATTTTAGTTAATGGCCACATCTACAAACCGTCCATAATCTCAGAAGGATACCATATGTCTATTTGCTCGCTTAGTAGTGGCAGTATATGGATATCAATCAAGACTCATCTCACCTCCACCCTCACGCTGAGGCTTAAGAACATAATCTAATGAATTGGCGCAGACTTTGTCGATCATTTCTTTATTGCCCTCGACGTGATACAGCCCAGTGAATGAGTCAAGCACTTCGGCCGCTTCCCCGGCTGGCAAAAACCTGGTTTATCATGAAAAAGGGCATTGAACCCTAGTTTATATGTATACAATATACTCGACATAAGAGACGTAAGAGAGCTTGCACAGAACCCTAGTTTATATGTATATAATATACTCGAAATAAGAGACGTAAGAGAGCTTGCACACTATTCATTCAGTTCACAATCTGTATACCTCTATAGATCAATGGAAGTGGATGGTCACGAATTGGCACAGTTTACCTACCTTTCTACCACTTCTTTCTGTGCAAGCACTTGTTGAATTTTCTTGGCACCGGTCAGATGATACTCGACTGTGGGGCATTTGATAGCCAGAGACAATTCTATGGTTTCCCGCGATTTCCAGTGCTGATTGTATATGAAGAGAATTGTAAGCTGTGGATCTGGTAAGCGTACTGACCGGTTGGATGGGTAAGGAGGAGGACTGATTCGATACTTGCAGCACAACGTAATATTTAATGGTCACGCAACTAATAAGTTAACACAGATAAACAAAGCATGCTATTTCACAAATGCTGACACGATTAAATATGACTGAGGTACGAGGGTGTAGAGAATATGCGTACCCTTTATTCTATTCCACATATCATACTCAAATCATCTCAATAAGCATGGATGGAAACCTGATAGAAGGTACAAGTGGCGATATTCGGCACATCATATTAACTCAAAGCAATCATCGCAGATACACACGATACAGGAGACTTGATATTCAACACAGCATACCAGACTGAATCTACTATGGCACTTAAGTACACTTGGGCACGCCCAATATACGCACAAATTGTGATATTTGGCCACACGTAAGCTACACTTAGGGCAGTGGTCCGGAGAGTGCATGGCTTGCAAATGCTTAAAATAAGGTCCAGACATATCACTAAATGAATCATTCAGGACTTTTTTGAAACTCCACGGACAAGGCACGGGTACAGACGATAAGCGGCCACGCATATACTCCCCGAAGGTTGGAATACGGAGAGTGCATGGAAAAATCTCAAGGAAACACATTCTCCTGGACTTATTCGAAATTTTTTCCGTAATCACACGGGTACAAACAATAATAGTACACATTACGATATTTAACCACCTCACCCCCGTGGGGCAGATGGACTAGATATTGACAAGAATCGCTCATTACATAAACGAGACTCAATCTCCATATCGCACGTAAGAACACAGACACAGAATATAATACTAAAAATAATGATTTTAGGGAAACATACGCTCTCTGTAGGGTAGTGGTCTGGAGAGTATCCGGCCCTAAAGTATGCAACCGAAACCTCCTGTCCATCACTGCTCGCGTGTTAGTGCAATGGGAAGTGGTCACAGGAAGTGAGTTAGAACGAGCCGCTACCAAAACTAACTCTAAATTACTTGAGCTAATTCATGGGCACTGAGTCGGTAGGTCTGATAGACTGATTAGTGCATTGTTGTACTTGCACCGACATCGAAACTGTCACACGGGTAGTGAATATGCTCGACGGGCCCCGCTGATGAAATAAACAGATATACAAACCTACTTGATCGCGCGCATATACGTACGCTCGCTATCGCCACTCGTAGAGTCTTAAGTTATACTTACATATACAAACGCTTGAGCACTAGACGGCTGAAAGTATCATGCAGACGAAACACTTTAACTAGCTGCAGGGTACAACTGTAAAAAAAAGCCAAATGAAACCAACTGTAGACAACAAATGCGTAAATATGCATTTCTATAGTGGTTGTAGCCTGCAGGAAACCCAGCATTGATAATATAATACTGTCAGCAGCTTACGCACAGTGAGTGGCTTCTCAAAGCTGAATGGTATTTACCCTTAACTTGCAAACGCTTAATAAGATACTGTAAAGTCTAAATTTGGTGTCTACTCACAAGCACAAACACATTTGACGCGCATCTCAGATGGCAAAATAGACTAGCCCAACTAAATCTCCTGACGTGTTAGGGCGTCGAGCTTTGCATCTATGGATCGAACAGAGGGACTACACTACACAGCTCATTGGAGGCTGTGGCTAAATGGTGCTGAGTGCGAAGCAGTCAAACAGTGTGGTCACGTATCATCTCATACTAGGCATTGGTAGGGCACAAGAGAGGCTGCTGACGCTGCTTGAGTGATTTGCGGTCAGGAGTGTGTACTGCTAATGGTACATTTGCATAAGCACGAATACACGCACGAATCTATACACTGTGCGCAAGTGTGCTTGTGCTATGTACAGTATCTGCATTATACACCAGATAGGCGATGTACATACATGGTAAGAACCTTTGTTTGCGGGTCTAGGTTTCCCCTCTCAGAAATATCCTGTAAGGAATAGAATGAAAGCCCAATTCAGACACTGATCAGTGCTGCTAAATATCTGACGACATCTATGCAAATTACTGGCGGTCGAGCGGTCCCGGGTGAAGCTCAGCCGCAACCTGAATACAGTCATACAGCTTGACTTCACCTTATAATAGTCTCAAGGGAGCAGTGAGCAAAATTTCAATCATTTCAAGAAAGTGAAGATAAACAGAGCTACAACATGGAATACTGGTATAGGCATTGGAACTATGTCAGCGACTTATCCGTTCTGCTATGCTCCACCCGCAACTCGACATCATTCACATCTGCATGCATGTTTATGCACATACATACATACTTGAAGACTCCTCCTTATCATCTTCACCTTATGGTCTTGCCATAAACTGTGTTCGATGAACTTCTGGTCGAACGAGTTGTGCTCGTTTGGTAGTACCACCATCATCATCACCGCACTGAAGAGAAAGTATATCAAGTTTAGATTATTTTGACATATGAGCGATACAGAGACGTTTATGTGGGCACAGCATCCTTACACATGCAGACAGCCTATTTATACAAAAATTAGGTAGGTAACTAACCCCCATATGTTTACCCACTCAGAAATGTGTATGGACATGGATTGTAGTAAAACATGTATCACGCCAGCATGAACTGTCGCTTCCATAGCATTTCAAATAAACCGTAGCTGAAATCAAACGCATGCTCACATACTCCTTCTTGTTGTAGGCTTGGTGCGCATGCGCCAGCCCCTCAACAATGCCTTCGAATGCGCCGTTGACGGGGATGTTGACCTCTTTGTTTGTGAATCGTTCCGCCACAAATCTAAAAAAAATAGAGATTGTATGAGCAGTTACGGGTGTAAGAGCATTAGGACTCCGTATATACCATATTGCCTCTATTCAGCATTTTTAAAGAATAAACACCAGGATAAAGCCAGGGGGAGACATACACTTGAGTCTCCGCTCAGTGAGAGATAGCAGTTCAAGCTATATTGTGTAAGACCGATAAAATAATCGGGGGTTTACAGGCAACCGACAGGTGTAATATTGAATACTTACGATTCGGATGCTTTGGCCCCGAACTTCAACAAGCTGACCAGAATCTAGAAACAACCATGACACATGATACAGACTCAGTCTGTGCAACTGTGATAAGCCGCCCACACCACGTATCGTCTGAAGCGAATTGCTCACTCCTTAACCATTTCCTGTGTATTCTTACCTGTGTAGGTTAGGCATCCTAGGTCCTAGTGATCCAAACGAAGCAGATATTGTGTTGATCTCCACCTGCTTAATCTTTGCCAGAGCGGCATCCGGACCATCAAGCATGTAATCTGACCTGTACAAACCCATCCGAATAGGCTGTGCTACACCTTGTGCCAGGACAGCTTTGTGGATATCTAACAGCTTTGATGTGAACTCGTCCCCTTCAGCGGCTCTAGCGACACGGATTAAGATATGTATTCTTTCATGAAACGTAGGGTATGTCGCTCGAGAAGTCAATCTCTGCCATTCGCGAGGGTACAATGAGGATTACATGCGTTACGGAATATACAAATTGGTCCAATAACACCACAAAGAGATTTCGGCCTCGCCCTCAGTACGAGCACAAAGTCATATATCACACGCTCAGCTTGCAAAAGTGCCCCAAGGACCGGAATACTGGGCTACGCTCGAGAATTGCCATCACAACTGTACCAAAACACTGCACCAAAATCCTGATATACATAAAAAGCCTCTGCACAATACACACCCTTACTTTCTCAAAGTGTCGTGCAGAAACTCAGCGTCCATGGACACCTTGTGAACCAGCTTGTTAAGAAGTGGTTGTAACTTTAAAGCACGCTCGAATTCAGCCTTCGGATAAGACGAGGGGTACAGTGTGAAAGGCGCATGTGTCAGCTGATCGCCGCCTTCGCTTTCCGGCCTGTATCAGAATGTGTTACAATGTCGATGTGCTTTGTGTGAGACAGCCAGCCGAGTCGTATGCCTAAAACCTGAAGGGCCTTGCAGCCAATCTTTCAAAACGCATTGTTGAAGATATACGTATGAAATGAAATATAGCCCTCTCCCCATTTGGAAAGCTACACATTCAAACAATCTAAACCAATACGCAAACACTCAACATCGATTGAAAAAAAATGCAAATCTTCGCAGGAACAGCCGAAAT
>NW_014040030.1:56268-58113 GCF_001186125.1 Sphaeroforma arctica JP610
ATATGTGTGTGTGTGTGTGTGTATATATATATTTATATATATGGATGTGATAACAGCATTACCTGAGCTTCGTCATCAGTATGCCATTGCACACTGCATAGGTGGCTGCTTCCCTAACAGTTTCAATAAGTTCTGCCATATCGTTAACAGTATTGTCGTCTTTCTCGATGTCACTTGAGGTCAACTCTGTACGGACGGATAGTTATTTAGGTCGGACACGTGTGTTTTATTTCTTTCTATTTTGTTTTGTAACTCGATCATGTATACACATATTTACATACATACATACACACGTACATACAAACATCAATATCAAGAAAGAACACTACATACAATAAATTCCCTCCCGCGCTATTACTAATTACTTCCAAATTTGGCACAGGCAGGGAATCCTCGAGAGTACATCAGTACGTAAAATTATAAATAAATACATAAATAGCATATCCTTCGTCTACTAAAGAATGCCGATTTTAGAAACTCAACGGTTTTTGGCATTAACAGAACGGCTAGTTTTGTAAATATTTAGGGGTGAAAGTCAGGAAGAACGACCTGGTTCTCATTACATACTGCTGTGCACCATATCATATTTATTTATTTATTTATTTTATTTTTAAAAAATACATACTTTATATTGCCTTCTTCTTAGGCTATGAGGCAAAAATATTCCGTCCATATTTTATTTGTTTTAAAAAAATAATACTACATAGTACATATTCAAAAGTAAATCTTTTTTAAAAATACACTCGCATTTACAGTACATATTTTTACATATATTTGTTGATTTTTTTGTTTATGTTTTTTTATCGAAATGTATTTAAAAAAAATGATATATGCGTGACGCCAGTCAAGCCATAACTTGATATTCGTGTACCGAACTGCCCAAACCTTTGCCTTATTAGTTTTTGGATCTAGTTCCATTTATTACTCAACGGTTTGATATCCAATCAAAACATCTACGGACGTTTTTCTGCGATCGCGTTGATCGCCTAATCACATTCTCCGTGAGAAGCTGTGATATATGCGGCACGGGGCAATTCTCTCACTCTATGATATGAATTCCCAGGTTTTTAACATATCAATATAAGTATATCAGAATACGTCTCAACACTCATACACTGACTTGTAGTTGAACGGTAAATATTTAAGACTGCTTTTAATTAAATCAGCGGAGTCAACGTGCGTCTCTGAGTATTCGATCCCACCTCAACCCAACTCTCAAAGATCAAGCACGCTCCTCCATCACTATGCTTACCTCTCAGCGATTAGCGCAGTCCACCGGCGCGACTGTATACAGCAGATTAGGCATGCGTGCATCTGCATCATTCCACACAAGTAGGTCACTCAAAGCGTTGCCCACGTTTGTATCAGAGACCGCACCCGAGGAGTTTGGTGAAACTAAGCGCACGAATATGTTCCAAGCGATCAACAGTGCTATGGATATTGCAATGGCAACCGATGATACGGCGTGCATGTTTGGCGAGGATGTAGCCTTTGGCGGTGTCTTCAGGTGCTCCATGGACCTCCAAACGAAATATGGTGGGTCTATGTAAGATATTTGTGTGCAAATATATAGGCCAATTTACGGGCGTAGAGTTAGGTGCATGTTCTGTATTAAACGGCCGCTATATCAATTCGTGTGTCTAGTACAATCCAAACTGGGCTAAGCCATGTTATCCTGTTTGGACATTATCACGTCATATCCAGAACACATACCTAAATCATCATATGTATTTACATATGTATTTACATATATATATATATATATATATATATATATATATATATATATATATATATATATATATATATATATATATATATATATATATATATATATATATATAT
>NW_014040030.1:59346-63296 GCF_001186125.1 Sphaeroforma arctica JP610
TGTTTGTATATAGTTGTTGTATATATATATATATATATATNTATATATATATATATATATATTGTATGTATGTGTTATATATATATATATATATATATATATATATATTCGCTTGCTTGTTTCGGTATATGTCCATGCATAATTGCCTACGCATTGACAATGTCTCAGGCGGTAGTTTTATGTATAATAATAGGCGCACGATATGCATTGATATATACGCACATTCACATACAATACAATGTATCGGTATATGTCCATGCATAAGCATATATGAATGTTACATCTGGAGAACAATTCGTGTACTAATTTTATGTATAGGTTTTAGCTTATTGATGCGTGTTTATCTCTGCCGTACATTTACTCTCTTAAAATATGTGACACTACATCTATGGTTATAAACTTTTGTCGAACTTCTCCAAGTTCATGTTCAGTAAGAATTGGACCAGCATTCATTTAAGTGTAGCTGAAGGTGGCTTATGATCTCTAGATGCAGGTATCATAATTCATATGCGTTTCGAATGAGGGAATGCATGTGTGTACGTGTACATTCTAAGCAGCCGTGTGGATAGATTTAAGGTTTGTTTGTGTACATATTTACTGATACGATACGCCTGACGTATTCCAATTAAAGTATCATAAAAGTATGTCTGAATGTATTCGTATATATATATATATATATATATACATGCGTACGTGTGTACGACTGTACAACCCGATATCTTCATAAGAACTTTCCAACTTTCAAGGGTACGGAAGCTACAATACTAAGACATGAATGGCAAATGATTGTATATAAATTCCATAAAATTTGTAACATCTGTATCAGGGGCACGTTAAACGTTATTTTTTCGCTGTAACCCCGTTGAAGTTGGCACAGCCAATATGAAGCGAAAATTTACACATCTGCGTGGTTTGGGTTCCCTATCTGCTCAGGAACAGTGCCTTGTAGCGACGCGACAGTGCGAAATGCTCCCGAAGTGGGATACAACTAGCCGCATTTATCGTCACCATATCTTCTCATTCGCATATTGACTTGTACGCTTGCTTTGTATGATTGCAGGCAAAGATCGCGTATTCAACACGCCCCTGTGTGAGCAGGGAATCGTAGGCTTTGGCATCGGTATGGCCACTATGGGACACACAGCCATTGCCGAAATCCAGTTTGCTGACTATATTTTCCCAGCGTTTGATCAGGTGAGTTTGATCGTCCTATCTGATGGTGACTCTTCACATATCCTAAAATAAGTTTGGCAGTATTGCGCACATTGCTGGACCACACAGTTTATAACCCTTGTTCGAAAAGTAACGTTTCTGATATATGCGGCTTCTGTGAAACTAGATTTCCTACTCTCAAATTCAATTCCCTATGCTGAGTGTCCACGCCAGTTAGCAAGTCTGTTGTCTCAGACGTTTCCAAAAGCGCATATGCGTGTCCCTACTCGTTCACTCTATCCTTACGTATGCACAAGCATACCTTTCGGAATACGCTATTTGACTGTCGTATAGGTCGAATGTACGGATAGCTTGTCACATCAATGCGCTTCCCTCCCACTATACAACCCTTTCCCGTACAGATTGTCAATGAGGCGGCGAAATACAGGTACCGCTCTGGAGGCGAGTTTGAGTGTGGTGGTCTCACAATTCGAACACCCAGTGGCGCTGTCGGCCACGGAGGACACTACCATTCACAGAGTCCCGAGGCTTTCTTTGCCCACTGTCCAGGAATTAAGGTACGCAATGGGATGATCGGTATGCCCGTTTGTGTTTGGGTGTACGTATAGGCTGGTGACTGTATAATTGTATAGCTCGTGTGCTTATCTACCATGGCCGTGTATTGGATATGAAAACGTATTTGCCAAGAAAGTGTTTTTAATATAGTTCGTGTGACCGACTCGAGAATATTTATCAACTCTGCCTGCCCTTGTAAATGATATCTTCATGAAACATTTAGCAGAAATGTCACACAAAAGTTGCTTTGCTTGTGAGGAATTAATTCTTTGAACTTGAAACAACCAGG
This sequence comes from Sphaeroforma arctica JP610, assembly GCF_001186125.1. NCBI lineage: Eukaryota > Ichthyosporea > Ichthyophonida > Sphaeroforma > Sphaeroforma arctica. Next base: position 61,364 of record NW_014040030.1, read on the forward strand.
TTGTCGTGCCCAGAGGACCTATTCAGGCTAAAGGTCTCCTGCTCTCTTGCATCCGCGATAAGAATCCCTGCGTTTTCATGGAACCGAAGATCATGTACCGTGCTGCCGTAGGTATGTATTGCAGTACAACCCATCGCAAGTACCTTTTTTTTCTTCTCGATATATATATATATATATACCTCTTTGTACTGTGATTCTGACTTTTATTCAAGAAATTACGACCACAATGAGCATGCACTTCTACATTCTTTGGCTGACTATTGGCGCATGATCTGGTGCTGCTGCCTTTGTCTGCTTCTGCTGCATTTGACTGTCTGTTATATTCTTGACATAAAGAGGAAGTGCCCGTCGGTGACTACATGCTACCGCTCTCAAAGGCTGAGGTGATGATTCCCGGTACAGATGTTACAGTAGTGGGCTGGGGTACTCAGCTTCACACTCTCCGAGAAGCGTGTGACAAGGTTTGTACTCCGATACTCATCAGATCTTTTTTTTCTATTCCTATGTTGTTGTGAGCGTAAACTGAGTATTGTTCGCCAGTATGTACAGCTACTAGTGGGTCATAAAATTGCAAAAAGGTACCATTTTTTTCTGTGAGATCACTTGACAGCATCCCGTGGTTGCCTATGCGCGCCATATACTTGTTGAACTGAAGGGTATACTGATAGTAAAACATACATTGTCGCTTTTTATACGCCCCCAACGTGCACAAATGATTCTATTTTCGCTCTTTATGCGTGTAGGGCTGTGGAACTGAACAGATAGTTAACCATCATCTTATTCCAATATACACACCCTACAGGCTAAGGCCGAGCTCGGCGTATCTTGTGAGCTAATCGATTTGCGAACCATCATACCGGTTGATATGGCTACCATTGAAGAGAGTGTGCGTAAAACTGGACGCCTGATAGTGGCCCATGAAGCGCCCCAAACTGGTGGATTCGCCGCAGAGATTGCAAGTAGCATTCAGAAATCGTATGTAATCACGTTTTTGTTTCTTTCAAAGGCTATTATGTTATGATACTCTAGTCTGCATTTTAAGACCAGAGTAGTGCACAAGGTGAGGGAGCAGTGATTGGAACCTGTCGGTTATTGGTTGTTGTGTATGATAGCTTCAACTCTTACCTTTAATGCAGCAATAGGCTTCTTGCGCTTCGTAACGAAGCATCTTATTTGCTATTGTGAAGGACTGCTTGTGTGCGTTTCACTTTGCTCGCTTGATTGTTTTAATGTTTTACTTTTTAGACTTTGCCATTCCTGATGTGTACTTGCCCGGTTGCTTGCCACAGATGCTTCTTACATCTGGAGGCGCCTGTCGAGCGAGTTTGTGGATGGGACACTCCCTTCCCGCTGGTGTTTGAGAAGATTTATCTACCCGACAAGTTGCGCTGCTTCGAGGCCATCAAAAAGACTAGTGCATTCTAAAGCTTCATCAGTCCCTAGTATTTGCCGGAGCATGTGATGCTCATAGATTGACAGTAATCGCACCTATTTGAACAGAATAATTATTGTAGATGATTAGATAGTGACAGCACTTCTTTGAACGCTAATATCGTGATCCTATCTGCATAATAAACTTAGTTAGCCTATACTCCCTATGTGACAAAATTATCGATAGCATGCAAAATTTCCCAGGTGTTTAGATTATCCAGTTTTTAATTCAGGGGTGTAGCTTGTGCGATGGTGCAGACTAAATTCCAATTGTATACTTCTCATAGCTACTTGAAAAATGATAGTTCAAACAAATAAAATCTGGTACGCACCTGTCTAGTATACCATAGCATATCCGCAGCCTTGGGCAGTCTATGAAGTAGCTTTCGACATCAGTATATTATGCCTTGCAGGGTGAGTGTAACTATCAGAAAAGGCATTTACAATATCAGAGGTCATAGCCATATGCAGTTTGTCCATGGCCCCCCTCGGGGCTATGGAC
>NW_014040029.1:0-12500 GCF_001186125.1 Sphaeroforma arctica JP610
TTTAATTTTTAATAGTTTAAGAGGTCATTTATTTTGAAGCTCTTCGATCACTGGTGACGCTTGAGCTTGAGGGGAGTGTAGTAAAAGTCCCCTTAAACCACTATCAGTGTGGAGTTAAAATTAGTTTACAATTAATTCACACGAGGTGAATTATTTGTAGACCAAGTAGACAATCAAATATAAGAATAAATACACCGCACTGAGCCTCAGGGAGACTCAGTAGGTTTTAGTATCGTATTTTGATATGTTTACTACAGTGGTTTAAGGGGACTTTTACTACAGTAAGCATCATCGATTTCCATACGATCATAGCCTCTGACAGGGTTAGGTTTGTCGAGAGGATGGTCGATTGTAGCTTCCGAGCTATAGAGATTAAATCTTAAAGTTTTACCCACTTCACCAGCGGTAACTGGCTCAGTGGTACCCCTGCTTAAACCAGTGGGTCCCAGGTTTGAAACCCGGCTCGGAATAATTTTTCTTCGGTAAGAATATCGGCCACGTGGGGTATGATCAAAGGGTCAGAAGCTGCGGCAGCGGCAAGCTCCTTTAAAAGCTCATCTTTACGGTTCAAATGGCGTCGAGATTGAGAAGATCCAACCACTTGTTGTCGAGTTATGGCGTCCCCAACATTTGCGTCTTCCGCCCCAACATTCAGTGGCGAGACATTCAGTGGCGAGGCATTCAATGAAATTTCACAAAATGGAACGCCACCATCTTTGATAATAGGTGGATTGAGCTGACTTTTAGTAGTAATAAACCGTCGATCTCGAGACGATTCCTCCACTTGTTCAGGAGATATAGCGTTTCCAATGTCTGACCTTTCGCGGTCAGATGGCGAGCTGAGGCCCTGGGCTGCACTACTAAGAGACACGGACGCTGGCGAGCTTTTCCGCGGCAGTCGAGATATCCACTTCCAGGGCTTTAGGGTCCGACGAGTCATCCTCAGAGTTTTCCTCAGAATCAAGCTCAGAAACGGCTTCCTCTACAGCTTCAACGGCAGGCTCAGAGTACCAGACGGACCAGCGTCCCCAGTAACCTCAGGAACCTCAATAGGTTAGCAGGCTTAGAGCTGGCGGCTCCCTTGCCTTTAGAGTTTCTTTTAGCCATAGTAATAGCTCAAGAATAAGAAAATTAATAAAGTCGATGTATAGTAAGTAGCGTGTAGCTAACTTTAGGGTAGTATTAGCCACTATGAGGTAGTAAAGAATACTTACAGTCCTGTCGCTGGATAGTAAGCAATTATTAGACAGTCTAGAAGCAGATGGATATTTCTATGTTTTAAACTATGACATATGAACTAAGATACAATTTAAGTCAGTTAGAATTTAGCAGTGGTAGCTTGTGTAAGAATGATCGGGACTGCCTCTTGGTAAGAGCCTTAATATCCTCGATCACATTGGACGTACCTCTAGCTGTTCTTTATTGAATTTTTCACTAGAAGTACTAAGTGTTCATGACCACATGTCTAATTTGTAGATAGACATAAGAACGTAGGTCAAGTTAATACATTAGCTAATATAAATAAAGTTCCATCTGAAGAAAAAAGAAAAAGAGAAAAAGACTTATTGGATTTTGGAGATTGGCGGGAAGACCAAAACCTGTAAGTAGTAGTTCAGAGATTATAAAATTTAGTTTATAATATCCTACATCTACTATCGTCTCGGTGCGTACCCCGAGCAGTATTCCAAATACGCAAGCATGCGCCTCGTTACGTTTACTGTAAACTGTGAGCCTCGATCCATTTGTATGCACTGAACTCGGCGATGACTTAAGATGTACCATTCATCGAAGGTGTGTAACATAGTATCCAAAATTGTTGTCGCTTTCAGATCGCGGATCGGATACTCTTTGGCCATGCTAGAAAAATCGTCTATGATTGATACAGAGTGGGTGTTGGATCTTATTGACGTTACGAACGGTCCTATTATGTCCACGAAGACAAACTCGAGAGGCTCTGTAGCAGGTTCGTGCTGTCGTTCCTTGTTTGTATTCTTCTTCTTCTTCTTAGCAATAGTGCATGCTTTGCATCGTTCCTCTGGTTGCCTTATGTAGGGTAAATCTTTTGGGACGTAGCTGGGGTGTGCGAGCGGCATGAAATTTGATTGGCTTTCTCCAGCGATGGTTCCACTGTAGTCATAGCTATGTCATCGATGTGCACACAGTATATTTTGTGTTTTTCATGTACTGTTATGGTTCCGAAGCTTAGTAGTAATATGTGCATCATGTTGTTGGTGAATTCAAATGAGTAGTGTCGCGCTGAGAGTAGGCTGATACTTCGTTTTGCAGTTTTAAATGTCGTATCAATGAGTACGTCCCCCAAGTTTCCTAGCTGAGCCACATACTTCGGATAAATGATTGTACCATCAGCTACTTCGAGCGCATACCGGTCAATAATGCGCATGTTGCTGACGAGATGATGTTTGTGGTACTTATAGGGAAGTACGTGTATGGTGGCGCAACTATCGCAAGCTAGTCAGTATCCACCTCTGGAATCTCTATCTGACTGATCATTCACCTCCTTGTTGTCGATTGTAGTGTTAATTGTTGAGAATGCGATCTGTCTGTTTGCAGGTAACTGGTCATCAGATACTTTTGCTGACATCGCTTTGTTCTGTCTGCCTTCATGAGCTTGGCGTTGATTGCTCTGGGATCTATATGTTCTGTCAATGTCTTGTGAATGTTGGATATCTCGTGAATATCTACCATCGTCGTAGTCACGTCGATTGTACCTATCTACTCGGTAGTCCTGTCGGTCCTGATCATTGTGATTATCGTAGCGGTATTGGTAGCAGTTGTTTCTGTTGTACTCTTCCACACGAGTACGGTAGTCACGATTCGAATCAGGTCGGCGATGCTTGTCATTGTTCTTGGACTTAAATCTGTAGTCTCTCATGTCATGACGAGGACCAGATTTGTCAATCCGTCGATCGTAACGTTTACGACCGTCGTGGTCACGACCCTGACTATGTGGGTTACCAGCAACGCATGATTTGATTAGCGCTTGTAGCTTACGGCATTGCCCGATGGAATGCCCACGATTATTGCAGAATGCACAATTTCCTGTCGATATAGCTGCATGCGCACCGTGCACAATGGTTGATGGGTCACTTTCATCTGGATCCAATGCGATGAGGTACGTGGTGAGCTCATCGTACGACATGGCCATCATAGCGGGTGTCTTCGACGTAATCTTAACAGTCTAATTATCGTCGTTGTTGTTAGACTTCGTACCTCCGGCGTTTTGAATTTCACAAATGCCGTGTTGAGACGACTGATAAGGCTGGCGTAAGATTCGTTCCGTTCTGGCGTGATACGGTTCAGTTTTCCTTCTAATGTCTGGATATCAGTGCGGCAAAAGCTTCCCACGGCTTATCAATGAATTGGCTGATCTCTGTTTGCAGCAATGGAGATAGGGTGCCGTTGCTAACCCGGTATGTCTCAACGATTTCCTTGGGTGTCCATCGGTTGCCTCTAGATTGGGTTGGATTGGTCAATATTGTTGGGATTCCTTCACAATTCACGGATAGAATTGTCTGGGTTTTCCAAGGAAGCCAGTCTACCTTTGATTCGAGAATAGTGGTGGTCTTTATATCCTTAGAGTTCACAGTAGGCAAGTTGATAGCGCGAGATCAGAGTGACCTGATAAGTTGTTAGAGTACAATGTAGTAGACTTTAAATGAAGTGCATATGTATGTAGTTATTTCTGACCTCACCTTTGGTTTTATACCTAAGGTGTTTGTGCTAGTGTTCAGCCGCTTGGGCTGGCCAGGGTAAAAACTCATATGGTCAGTATGAGAAACCTTATGCGGAACACTTTAACCCTTCGATGATTTTCTATTTCAACTTATCTACAACTAAACTCACGCTGATCACTTGATGCCTTTGCGCATAGGTTGTGACTCACATAGAACCGCAGCTATTATTAATATGTTGTGGTTGACAGGCTTAATCCACTCTCGGGAATCGGTTGAGAAACTAAATCTGCTCTCGGAAGTCGGTTAAGTAATAACTCAACTCTTGAGAGTAATTTAAGCAACTTGAATAGCTCTTGGGAGTGAGCTCACTCTGATGACTTAGCTCTCAGGAGTGAGCTAGTTCTGATGACTTCCATAAATCAAAGATGGTTTCTTGCAGTAAAATCTGGCCTGAGACCTGTAGTCTCTCAAATTCCATTTTATCGTTGTTGTTGAAGCTCATATTGTTGTTGATTTCTTATCCAAATTAGGTTTCGCAAGGGTAGGAAAGCATTTCATGGGTTTGAAATTGACACATTCCCATTCTGTAGCTACAGTTCCCATCTAGTACAATGCTACGACAGTTCAATCTGAATGGTTGATCATGAAATGCTGAAGAGTTCTCAAAGCGTATATAGGAGCTGTTTTTTCACATGCAAGAATGTAGAATAGTTGGTTCGAAAAATTGATGAAATTTGTAGATTCAACAAGCATAAGAATCACCTAATCGTTCAATCTATATTGACAACGAGAATGTGTGTACATAAAACGGGACAAGTATGGTCATAGCCTTCTGAAGAAAAAATTCAAGAGGGTTATGGTATGACCCTTATCGAAGGTTTTCCTCGTATGCTAGTTATAGAAGCAACCTAAACGCGACAAAAACAAGGAAACAACTCAAAAGTGATTTCTGGCTTTCAACAGCTTTTCCGTACACAAATTTAGTGTTTCTTATTAAAGTTTGTTTCTTCAAGTCAGTTTACATATCTGCGCGTACTATTGTGATGGCACTCAAACATATGCTGCTTCTCTATAGACCTCAGGTAGGAAAGCATTTCATGCGTTTGAAATTGACATATTCCCATTCTAAACCTACAGTACCCATCTATTATAAAACTACGACAGTTCAATCTGAATGGCTGATCATGATATGTTGTTTTAATAGTTATTTGGAAAGTACCACGCTAGTTACAGGGTCTTTTTCGGGTTTGTTTCTAGCCTCAAGGTTCGTCTCGACGAAGCCGGTGCCAAGCGCAACCTATGTGTGAGGCCCTAGAGACGATATCTAGGGATGGTGTATCGCTGCGAGAGTCGAACGATACCTGTGTATAGCAGTGTTTGGAAACCCCTAGGTGATTATTCAGGCGGTGTTTGGAAACCGCTATTGATTATTAATAAAAAAGATATTATATACTGGGACATTTTTACGCTTCGACCTCATATGAAGGATATAAGATGATAATTACTAAGGGTGAGCGGGTGCGGACGGGAAGGATATAAGATGAAATAGTATGCCATTACTATCTTGTCTTATATACATAAGACGAGCTCGGTGAACGAGTCTGAATACCAAAAATTGCTCCCTTAATCATCTTGATGAGTGAGCATGCTCCAGCATAATTATTGGTAATCAGGCTCTTTTACCGAGTTAGTCTTAAAAATATTTCAGAGTAAACTCTGTAAAATATGTTGTTACTTCTCACCTCGAGACATACAGTGTCTCGACCGAAGCTTAGGTCATGCTCAGAAAACCCCTCACTACCACTGCTGTGGACGAAATTTCCACCGCTTGCGTTGTGGAACCAAAGTGCCTCTGGGTGACACTTCGACGGGGTCGGAATACGACAGTAGCGCACGATCGTTGGTAAGTGGTCCCTGCAGGAATCTGTCGGCTGCGGTAACCGTCGATGACGATCGATAATGGAAAACTGATCCTTCCTTGACGCACACTATAGAAGCAATCTAGTTGCAGGAATCTGCAAGCTACAACATGTTTGCGCGAAGCCACGCCGAAATACGCTGTCTCGAAATCTTCTCGCAACGCTTCGATGGCAGCAGAAGCTCCCATATCCTGCCTTCTAGAGATTACTGCCGTAATAGCGGGATCAGATTCTTGTACCGAAGATCGAAGGTCTTCTCATCCACTAATCGAGAGGGGCAGTTGCTGCCTCCTGAGGTCAAGCCCCGCTTCCGTTTCGCCATTGTGAAGTTAATTCAATTGAAGCTTGGATCCAACACCACATGGTCCGGTTTGATACATACAATTGTGTCCCACCTATGGCCGAAGAGAATCATCCAAAGGTAAATGGCGGTGTGCCATATGTTGAAGGCCGGACAATTGATAACCGCCAGCACCCACTTAGACAATACTTTGGGTTGGTTCAGTACCGGATTATGAGTACTACGCCACTCCACGGTGTACTCACGAGTGATTCGGCTCCAGTCATCAGATAAGTGTGTTGTATTATTCATTTCACACCATTTGCTAAATACCGATCTCGTATTTTTCCAGTCATTCAAAGTCATTTCCTCATACATACAGTACTCAGCATATGTAAGGAGACTAGCTATGTCTGAAAATGGTTTGAACTCTTGTTGTTGAAGAGTACGAAATCACGGAAGTATTTTAACGCGCGATCATAGTTCGCTATAGTCCCCGGGGCAAGTCCGCCGCTGTTGAGACGTGCCCTGCGTCGTCCATCTCCACAACCTTCAGAGAATGGAGACTGATAGCGGCGTTCCGAGAGGGGCTGTAAAACACTGCTAAAAACCGCCATGGTGGTGCCGTCCGTTCCAACTGACTCGCCAATGGTTGAGGGTAATGTCCAGCTCCCTCCGGTAGGAAATGTATGGCTTTGGCATGCGCCATCAAATTTCCCTACCAGGTCGCGGCTGTCCAGAATGAGACTATTAATATCCCCTCGACTGCTTCCCTGTCTAGCTTCTCTATTACTTGACCGACTAAAACTTCCGGAGGCGTGAACAAATGAATATTCTGGTTCCACTGATGGTGAAATGCGTGTAATTCCTTTACTGCCGCGTGGTGAGCCTTCTGCTCGTAGTATTCTGTCGGAAATAGATCTGTTTCCGAGCTCGAGGTCTGTAGGTGCCACATGTGATATATTTTCAATATCTCGGATGCCTTGACTGTCCACGAGAATCTCAGCAGATTTCCCCTTCGACTGAGTGCGTCTGCTGTCAGATTGAGCTTCCCCGGCAAATACTCTAGTGTTGTTGGCCAATTAATTTGTTTGTTGTGACATAACAATGCGAGATTTTGAAGCTGAGAATTCATCAGACGCGAGGGGCTCCTCCGTTTACTGAGGCCGTGCATCGCGGTCGAGGAGTCTGGCATCACTAAAAGAGTAGTTTCTTCCTGTATACATTGCCATAGCTAGTGTTCGTAGCTCCAGAACGGAAATCGGCCATTTTGTTTCTCTTTGATTCCAGCGGCCCGCGAAGGTATGCGTTTGACCCTCCGAGTAAAGAGTCGCTCCATATCCAATTTTCGAAACATCTCTCGTCAGTTCGGCATTTGGTTCCTGGAGCTAGATTGCTCGGCTGTCGAAGGTTGTCAAGAGAGTTTCAGTTTCACTATTTGTTTTTGAAAAGAGAGCCTGATAACCTTACCTTCGGATGAGTAAGTTGTACTCCCGATTGTACTTCTGCCAAAAAATGGTCGGATGTTTGAGACTGCGAATGCCGCCCACAGAAGCATACCCAGGTACGATCTCCATAGCTTGAGAGGAATCTTTCGCGGAAGGTGACGGAATAGACCAAGGTCGTCGTCCTAGCTATCTTCTGACTAAAAGAGGTTGTCACCTGTATCCGATTTTCCAACAGATTTATGATTACTCTCAGGTGATCTAAACATTGAGCTGGAGTCTCCCACTCCCCTATTTCATCTGCTAGTTCCAAACCCGAAGCCTTGTTGAACCGATTGATAAAGTCGCGATGTGTCTGTATAAGAAACAGTGTCGCAAATAGCAACAGGTCGTCTGCGTATAACAAAATTCGGATCCCTTTCGATCGGCAGACTCGGCGAACGGTGTTCATCAGCTGATGGAAGTACTCAAGCACCATAGCTGCCCCTTGCGATCCCAAAATTGCCAAAGTTGGGGCTGTGCTACTATGATCGGTGGGTCGTGCAATCTTTGAAGTCTGATCCAGACCTTCCATTCGAAATTTGCGTTAAACTGCAGTGTCGTTGATCAATTTCGGATTGAGTATCAACCTTGCTCGGATCCCATCCGACTTCGGGATCGTAAATGCCTTCTGGGTTAGATATACTTCGGCTTCTGCGCATCTCCGGATGACACACTGACGTTTCAGTCGTAGTAGCACGGTTCCCTCCATCTCCGCCCTTACTTCCGGCGTCAAGATCCAGCGTCCGCGGTCGGATCGCTTCGGTGGTCCCTACTTCCCCCATCCTGGTCTCACTCCATATCGTATCGCGTCGCATATCTTCCGATTCGTCTCCAGGGCTCTCCATGTTTTTAGACGTCCTCGTACTCGAAGAAATAGGGCGTCGTTTGGAGATTTTGTGGGATAAATAAGTGTTGTTATGACTTATTTAATTAGCCTTAGGCTTTACCTGCTTTTTCCTGAGCCTCCTTTTCACGGGTGGCTTTCTCGCGGGCGGCTCTGTCCTTATTGACTTTCCCTGTTTTATATGAATGAACTATAGCCAATTCGCACTGCTTCTTTATCTGGTTGTCGTAGAGTTTTTGCAGCAATGGATTAAACTGGTTAAAGTTGTACGTTTGATGTTTTAGCAATGAGGCAAAGTCTCCTCCCTTGCTAACTCATATTTTCATGAGTTCTAGTGTGAGCTTGAAATCGTGTAGTAGATCGACAACGAGACCAATCAGTGCTGTTTGCCGTAACTCGTCGGTATGCACGTTCTGTTGGATCTGCTTGATTTGGTGTATACCGAGATTGTACCAATTTTTAATTCGTACGAGTTCGTCTTGCACCGGCTCCTTTTCTCCTTCGTAAAAACTATTGACTGTGCACGGACGTGTCTTTGGTCCTTTGGAGAAAGTAACTTTCTCGATAAATTCCAGATTGGCGATTCTCTTTGCGATGCCAGTCGATATGCCTTCCTCAGCTGGTCTCACGCTGTCTTGCAGTGCGTTCACAAATTCAAGGTTTGAAATTCGCCCCAATGGTGGCTTAACTGAACATAGCCCCGTTGGGCCCTCTGTTGGTGCGATATAGCCAGTGCGGTTGAAACTTTCTTGTTCAAAAGTTGCTGAAGTCGCCGTTGGTTAAGATTTTGGGCTTGCTGTTCTTCGGCCATTCTAGATGCGAATGGTTAGAGCGGTTTATGTGGTATGATCCCACTTCACGGTTTGTATCAACCACGGTTGTGTCAATAACGAGAAGGAAATAAGATGAGATAGTATGCCATTACTATCTTGTCTGATATACATAAGACGAGCTCGGTGAACGAGTCTGAAAACCAAAAATGATTCTGCTGAAAGTTTGCTCCCTTAATCATCTTGATGAGATAGCTAAGTGAGCATACTCCCGCATAATTATTAGTAATCAGGCTCGTTTACCGAGTTTGTCTTCAACATATTTCAGAGTAAGCTCTGTAGAAAATGTTGAAGGCGGGAGAGGTTCACAAAGCGTATATGGAGACTGTTGTTTCACATGCAAGAATCTAGAATAACTAAATGGAAAAGTTGATGAAATTTGTTGGTGCAATAAGCATCGAACCAACCAAAGCGTTCATTCTATATAAATAAGAATGATAGCACAAAACGGTGTAAGTATGATCATAGCCTTCTGGAACTATTCAAAAGGTTATGGTAAGATACGAATTGAATGTTTTCCTCGTATGATAATTATAGAAGCAACTTAAACTCGACAAAATTAAGAAAATTTCTCAAAAAGTGATTTATGGCATCCAAAAACTTTTGCGTACACAAATTCAGTGTTGCTTTATATTAAAGTTTTTTCTCTTCAATTTATTTAACGTGATTGCGCGCACGGCTGTGATAGCGTGCATCCAATTTCCACTTCTCTATAGATTTCGAGTAGGAAAACATGTCACGGAGACTGACATATTCCCATTCTAAAGCTACGGCACCTACCTAATACAATACCATCTATAGAAGATACGATAGCTCAATCTGAGTGACTGATCATGAAATATTGAAGGCGAAAGAGGTTTCCAAAGCGTATATTGAAGCTGTTATTTTACATGCAAGAATTCACAATAACTAATTAGAAAAAATTGCGAAAATTGTAGAGTAGTCAACCTAAGTGTTTTGGGATTCTATAACAAGGATGTTGAAACAAAATGGGGTAAATAAGATACGAATTGAATGTTTTCCTCGTTACCTATAGAAGCAACCTAAACACGGTAAAATTAATGAAACTTCTCAAAAAGCGATTCTGGCACCCAACCTTGCACAAATTCAGTATTATTTATTACATCAAATTCACATTGTTTGTTCATTTACTCTGGCTTAGACAACACGCGTCGGAGAATAGTTTACAGTATTTTTACATGTTGTCTTTGAGATATAAATACAGCGGAAAATTAATCGAGCCCCTCGATCTTCGCCCGGTGTATGGGTAAGTGGGGCACTCCTGAAAACATATGGGTCGTATTTGATACTTATGATGAGCGCAATGTAACATAGAAACCGAAAATCATTTCTATATGAACCCCTTCGCAAGGCAAACGTCTACTAGTCTATCATTATTGAATATGACTTCTGCGTGCAAGTACCATTGTAATTCAAATTTTATTGCGCAGGATTGACATGCGGGCCTTGGCAGCTTGTCAACTTCCCTCACGTCACCATACTAACATATAAAAAGGGCAATAATGTGACACCCCAGCCGACCAAATTTCGAAACATGATTATAGGTTAAAAAATCAAGGTGTGCGTCCCAAGTATGAATGATGTGCGTCGAGGTTTGTGATGGTGTTCCGTACTTTTGCAGTAGATCGACAAAAATCCGACCAATCCCTCCACGTGACAGTGAATTGCTTTTACCGAACCAACACAATTGCGCAATTTCGAATTTAGAAAGTTCGCTGAATTGAAGCGTTCGGTGAGACCACCTTCATGTCGATTGAATCATGCCGATTCAACTTCATGTCGGTTAACTTACATTTTGGTTGGGAATCTGGTCATAGATACATATCAACGAAACTGACGAAATTTGCACGGTACTTTCGAAGGTCAGCTAGCCGTCGAGCTCGCTTAGAGCGACAATGAGCTGTGCTCGAAATGAAGGACTGTCGACCCAGACTAGTCTTACTTGAATCTATTTTTGTCGAGATCAAGGTATGATATAGTATACACGTGATTTACTTAAAACCTGCTAGGAGAGCATATGATAGTCATATCAAGACTGATGAAAAATATCACACTGTCGAAAATATAAAAGATTCATTCACGATTATGGCTAAATGATAGGATGTGATTCCTACTGACGTAAATCCCTAACGCGATCAGATTTAGGAGCGGAGCAAATCGGCGCTACTGGTCACGAACTTCACCGCCATTCGATACATTGGGTAGCTGTACCATATACGACATTGAATCCGACTAGGAAACATTCAATGTTCCTAGTTTGATAACGATAAGGAATTCGTCATTATTAAACCAATAACGAAACACATGGGGAGTCGATAGTTTTGGCACATGATTCCTACAACAATGTTTACAACCAATCACACTTTTCGAGATATGAAACATCACAGAATGATGGTAGATTGAATGCCATTTCTGAACATTGTGTGCCAGGACATGATTGCTCATGAATAATTCGAATGGTAGAAGAAAGTCTGCGATGATAGGAGAGTTGTCCAGTTGCGCCAGTGGTCGGTCTCCCGTCTTCACATCTATCAGAGTCTACAAATCACATTGGATTATTTCCCAATAGCGGTAGGACGAGCCGAAATTCAATTCAAGCAATGTCATCCGACAATAAATTTTACTATGCTAGCCACGATTATCCATTCATTCCCCAGCAGACAGCCTGCTGTGTTGTTGCGATGAAAACGTTTGCAAAAACTCTGAGGTAAAATTGAAAAGCTCTTGGTGGCTAGCACATAAAGTATATTTTTATTGTATTCTGCTCAATGATCCCCATGTAGATCCCGTTGATATCTTGACCAGTAATGCGACTGAAAATTGGTAGACTTTCTCCATCTTCTCCATTTCCCCGCGTAGGCATATTCTGAATCTCTCAGCCTAATTAGAACAGTGTGACACAACATCATTTAATTTGATTGGGACAGACCGTGGTCTGTGTTTCGTGATGTACATGATGCGGCACACATGTATCTATTGTGCCATATGATCAGTTTCATGTGCAGTAGAAAGTAGCTAGATATATTTCGGAATTCGGGCGAGAGTCTGGTTGCTGGAGACTGTATGTAGTGATATGCCGACGACAGCTACAAGATACGTCAGACATGCCACCCCAGTATAGTCTACAAATAATTTCACGGCCCTGAACTCACAATATTGACATGCCTCTAGCACCGGTGTTTCGTAGATTAGCTCGTCGTGTATCTGCATTATCAGCGAAGGACGATTACCCAGCTGCCAACCTGTAGTACAGATGTGGATTTCAGTGTAGGTAAAATTTGTGAAGACGAATATTTTTTAGCGGACTGCCGCTTTACAGAATGTTTTTGTTCTATTTCAGCCAACTCGTCGGTATTCGTCATGTATGTACTGCAGAGCATGCCAAAATATTTTTAATCACGTATTGGAAGTAGAAGAGTATAGA
>NW_014040029.1:14038-19259 GCF_001186125.1 Sphaeroforma arctica JP610
ATATATAATAATATATATATATATATATATAACACACACACAACAACACACACACACACACACACATATATATATATATATATATATATATATATATATATATATATATCTATATATATATAAATATATATATATATAGATCGAATTCCAGAAGCGCATATTATCAAAATTAGAGATGTATTCGTTTTTGACTTTTCTTCGTACCTCCGTTTAATAGGATCTTTAGAATTTAGTTCAGGCAGCCAGCGACGGCGCTTCAGAAGTGTACTTGCATAACCCTTCTTTTTGGCCTGCTTGATGGTCTCACTTGTATACCTGAGATCATATGTAACACCAATCGATAATTTACTTAGCTTCGATACACGCATGTAAACCAGTAGACGAAGAGTATGTGGGTTTACTCGCATTTGCTGCCCAACTTTCAATTATGAAACGCAGCACCATCAGTGCAATTAACTTCATGACACCTACTTTCCATTCGTTTAACTTTGGCCACCGGGGCAGAGTTTTGGCACTCACTTAGTTATGCACAGAAATTCGCATGACAACGGCAGATACACTTTATTTAGTCGGAGTTTAAGTATCATATTTCATACACATAAAGGCTGTTAAAAAAACATACGGGGTCTGAAAACCCCGATGCACACACATTCATTAAACCAATACTGATGCGGACGGCAGTCAATTTACCACGAATAAAAGACGATCGAGCAAGCAGCCGAATACGGCTCTACGACACAAGCAGGCACCATCTTTACACCTATCCGAGTGCGCGCACAGCCCCACACCTTGCCAGTCCGGGAAACATAGACTGAAATGCGGTGATGTGCTTCTGTGCCTCTGCCACGTCTACAGCGAGCTCACCGGCCACAGCACTCGGGCCCATACCATAGATAACACCTGTGATTGCGGACGTGATAGTTCATGTGTAATAATAATATACTGGAGAGGCATCCTGGTTGATTCCAAGAACATCAAATACAGTGTACTCTGATTGTAACGGCAGTTTGCAGTAGTCGTGGTGGGGACGAGACCTGAAAGTTGCTGGACAGCAGCATTTCACACCTATAACTAATATCGGATACAAATGAACGTGGAAGATTGAACGGATAAATTTTCAGCATGACAGGACGTACAGAAAAAAAACCTACAAACAGTACCGTAGCATAGCTGTTTGGCCTGTTGACGCTGTGTGTGGGTAATGGTTGCCTCTGTCCCCAGAACCAACCAGCGTCTCGCAATTATTTCAAAGAGATCATCACCCTGTGTGTAATGTGCGGCACACAAGTATGTTGTAAGCAAGCGGCAGACTTGTTAACACATATATTGTAGCGAAGCTGCATAGGAACTCATGTATATGCGCTTGCACAGTCTTGTGTAATTACGTAGTGGGGCAAACACTGGTGTCAGAGGGTGTGCTTAGGGTGAATTTCTATATAAATCAGTCCTGTAGTTGACCAAGTGGGGAATACCAATCTTGTTGTGACGTAATATACATGGGTTAGATTTTGTTCGAGGTGATTCGGTGCGGAATTAAGCAAACCATGATTGGTAGATATTGACATATTGCATGATCAAAGCTAACATATGCCAGACTAGCGAGAGGTACAGCTCATTCAGGCTGCTGATGGTAAGAAAACTGGCAGCATGCGAATATTCAGCGCTCAAACAAAGACTGAAATACACTAAGCTACTATAAGCATAGTTTCATATTTTCCCAATGGTACAACCACTAACAAGATATCAGAACCAGGCTATCACTATCACTCAAAATACATACTAAGAATTAGGAAGGCACCGAAACCAATACGTTGTCAACCACAGAGCATATTTTTCTGCTATCGATCAAACATCCCCAAGGGTCATACAAAATCCACACACTATCACACGCAGAAACACGCTGTCCTGTCGATCCAATTATCGTAGGTGGGTGGTGATAGGTAGGGCAGACATTGCTAGTGGCTCATGCTATATCACCAACAACACTTGTCGGAACAGCACAAAACCATGTCTAGCCTATGCCCACATTCAGCCACATCCGCTACTTTGACAACTCCTGTGATACTCACTCGCAGTGGAAGACCACGACGTTTCTGACGTACACGTCACACACACGCCAAAATGTACATAACGTAGTGGCACAATGCCACGTCAACACACTCTCATGGTCTGCATACACACTTGCGAACAGGTCCTGATGTATATAGATGTCCTGGATATAAACAAATGAAGTGAGTGCCTGCGATGCAATTGGGATGTCTAAAACAAGTGAACTACATTCTCGTAATACAACTGCAGTCAATCCGCACACGAGTCCACCCACACCCACCTGTCGGAGAAATGCAAGCAACGGCACATCCTGCGAAAGGTGGGCCACGACCCGGAGCTCCAGCTAAGTAATCAGAACAGTCACAATGACGAATTTAGCACAAAATGAGATCTTACAGTTTACGCCGCTGAAAAACAGGATCAATTGTGGCAGGAAGGATGGGACTTATGCAGATATAGTGAAGTAGAGCGATGACCCATTCTTAGAGAGACAACATATAACATCAAAGATAGGTCAAACTCTGTGGATCAAGTGTATTCGTCTATTTAAATGACATGTACAGCCAATCTTCACGCAATACATAATCTCGATTCGACAGCCCATCACGCAGAGAGAGCATCAAGTCATGTGTATGTGATCACCAGGACTCCGCACAAGAACACCCCCCGTATTGTAATATGCGACTGCCACAACCGCCTGAAGTGGCCAAGCGCATTTACATAATAACTTCACATACAAACAATAAAGCAGTTGGTACGTTACAAACAAGCGCGCAACAAATTGAGAACACATCAAACATAGCGCCACACAGCAGACTTTGGCCACAGAAAAAAAGTAAATCAACAGCTGTCGGACTTGGTATATGGTTAGTAAACTGTGCTATCCAATTTCAAGGTGAATTTCCGATGTCATTGGTCGTCTGGGAGATCAGTGGGCCACGTTCGTACTACCTCGTACATCAACATTTGACATAAGAATTCAAGTAAACTTGACCCAGAATTACAATCAAGGCATTTTCGAACATGTATGGCGAACATGTATGGAACAACCACTGGCGTCAGTGGCAGCACTACAAGCACACCTGAAATTATTGCAATAGACACTAGTGCAATCTCACACGGAATATAAAATTTACACAATCGAATAAGCATGTCATTGGCAAGTGAACACAGGCATAAATGCCAATCCATGGAACAATTAATGCACACATTCTCACTGCCGTTAATCTTGAAGCATGACCACAATAGTGACAGATAAATGGACTAGACGCACCTGTGAGTAGTCTGCGGCTATCAAAAGCATTTGTGCCTCAGAAGGATACCCGAAGGCCAAGCGGACGTTCAAGAGCTCGACGCTGAATATCGAAAGAATAACAGTATAAACTCAGGGAATTGAATAATATTTCATGCCAATACTGTAGGCAAAACTGAGTACCAATCAGGGGGTTGCACTTGTACTGGGTGAGGTATGTGCTCGGTGCGAAGTATAATTGCAAGCTTGCATTAACAATTGATGTGAAACTTAAGGGCGTTGCGTGTCAAGGTCTCATACGCAAAGGGGCGCGAAGCAGACACCACTTGAACCACGGCAAGCAAATCATAAGAATTTAGCAATTGTCAATATCTATCCATTTGGTCGATAGCTTACCATAAAAAGCAAAATCGTTGCACAATGGCCATAATTCATGTACACGATGCGTCACATGCTCAGAATAGCGAGTACACGGTCAACTATAATGCATACCGCATTTTTAGTTACGTAGTTCCGAAATATGTATACATCTGCATGTACATAAACATAAATAGCGTATATTGTCTCAAGATATTCTCACTCACTTTTTGGGTACTTCAGCAGGTGCAGGCATGGCCAGGGCTGCGTCATCATCGCGTGAAGGGTGTAGTCGCTCCAGTTGGTCCACATCACACAGGTCGATGGATCGCGGCAGGTTCTGGACACAAGTACGTTATAGGTCAACGTTAGTACTCGTGGCAGGCTCTGAACCCATATACGCTCTAAATTGAGGTTGTTGGTCATGGTAGATGGTACATATACATTACAAGTAAATATTGATATCTGTGGCAGATTCCAGATATACAATACAAGTAGACATTGATAGTTGTGACAGATTCTAGGCAAATATTCAGGTAGTTGACATTGATGGCTGTGGTAGGTAATGTACACATTAATTGTAGATAGATCTCGAAACACGTTGCCGATTCCCGACGCATCGAGTCACCTTCCTTTCGATATTTCATCAATGACCTATAGATCTGAATCATCTACTACCTTTTTTATAAGATTAGTAAAACCTTAACGTTAATCCTCGATCCCCTACCTGTAGACTAGTGAAAACTCAAATGTTAATCCTCGATACCTTACCTGTAGGTTAGGTTCGGCGAATATGATCCGCCCTGTGGCAGTGCGCAAAAACCCGTTCGAGTGCAGACGAGGTGACGAACCGCTGTACGTAGCCATGAGAGCATCACTGAAAGATGAATCAGTTCAGTGGAAGGCTGTAGCAGCTCATGCGCGTAAAGGTTTTCTCAGTTTAACGCTAAAGATATCTGTTGATACGAAGATTCCCTAAAGGCGCATCGCTGTTGTCACGTAAAGCATACGTTATATTTTTTGATCGCCATCCTTCATGCGGAGATGCACAATACCAACGCAACTAGACCATGTGAACATCAAATTATGACAATCTACCATTGCCGTACAACTGTATCTATATGATTCTATATTGCATACATACAATTAACTGGAAAGCTGGTTAAAGTGCAGCCTGGACCATGTGTATTCGCAACACGAATGTGCCTTTAACATGCATAAACACTGACAAATCCAGAATAAACAAAGAAAAAATGTAGCTATCAGAGAATTCAAGACTGCAATGTACGACGCGTCTCGTATCACCAGAAGCAGTAGATAAATTTTCCACAATAGTGGCCCTCTCATTTAGGTATTGCTGAACATCCGATGGCCCAACACACTTCAAGCATTGGGAATTCTAATGCAGGCTGTCACATATTCCGCTTACTCCACAACTATAGTATGCAACCTATATACATACATACATATTNTATATATATATATATATATATATATATAATAATATAACTAATAACTAACTAACTATACACAACCAACCAACCAACCAACCAACCAACCAAC
>NW_014040029.1:19279-33477 GCF_001186125.1 Sphaeroforma arctica JP610
ACTANATANATTAATATATAATATTATATACTAANACTACTAACACATACAACACTAACACTATACTATAACTATATATATATATAATNTTAAGTAATATAATATATATATATATATATATATATATATATATATATATAATTATATATATATATATATATATATATATATATATGTATATATATATATATATATATATATATATATATATATATATATAATTATATATATATATATTTATACCTATCGCCAACCGAACGCAGTAAGCTTAATAACGTTGCGCTGAGATGCTGCAGCGAGCGCCATTCAATCATCAGCGAAAATATAATGTTCGAATCTGACTGGTTGGCACACCAGCGGAGAACTCTGCGGTTGGTGGACTTGCGCGTCTTGGATGTATTAAGGAAGTCGGGGTATGTGCACTTAACCACGGCATTGTCAAATAGCGCCTGTTTAACACATCATATAAAAAAGGGATTCGGTTGAGTTGTTGATCGATAAGGTGTGCATTTTAGAGCGTAGTCGTTCCAAATGTGTGTCTCCGTGTTTCGTAGGTGACCCTAAATTTTATGTATACTTGAGCACTCTTTAACATAGCTCCGCCGAAATCTATTCGAACATATAAAATCTTTTGCCACCGGACATCTTGTAATTTCAGGCAAGAACAATTACCATTGATCCACTTCAGAGAGACAAACTATGTACAATGTTTTAGGTCACACGCAGCGTCTATCAGCTTAAGTCATTGTTGATAAGTCAGCAGCAGCCACAACCAATGCACATCTAAACTTGCGAACAACTCTATTCCTCAGAGTGGGATTGCTTACAGCACCTTCGGTAGTATCTCATGTCAGATTTTAGAGAACATTTATATAGCCATTTACTCGTCAACTTGTCTGTGAGATGTATTTTTGCCACACGCCATTGTATTTGTGAGAGCTATATACATATATATACGCGTTATGGCATCTTTGTACATGACGTATGAGTGTGCTTGGGATATGTACTATGCTGATTGCATTAGAAAGCATCAAAATATACACTCTACCTTCGCCACTTGAATGGGACTTTCCAATGAAAACTCGGTTTTCGCGATAATCTGTGTGATAGACGAGAGGCGACACATCCGCTCTGTATCGGATGAAAAGATTGACACATGAGGACAGACTGTAGATCGTCATCGTATGCATGTTCTCTATTTAGACAAGTTTCACAAAACTCAATATAGTTTTATATCTAATTCGATTCTTCCACTTCCACCAGTGAACACACAAATGCAAAAAAATACATTTAAAAAAACAAAATCACACACATACACTGTATGCACATTACGTACAAACAGCCAGGGTAGCGCGTACTGCTGGAAAGGGTACATTTTTATGCATTGAATGATGGCAATAGAAAGTAGAAGGATATCCGCGTCGCATTATTAAATGGCTGAAATGTTCATATACGAACGTGATGTCAAGAATAAGAACAAAAGGATACGGTAGGTGATAGCTGAGGTGCGTAGCGTCTTGATATCTCACAAGCATTCCAATTCCTGCAACTGAAGCCCAATATCAATTCCAGGTGCCCCTTCTATTCGCATGCCAATCCATGGAAAAAGCATACTGGTTCATATGTGCCATATCTTGTAATCGAAATTGTCAAATGTTGCGTGTCATCTGTACTAAATTCCATATGCAAGCAAGCAACGTTGAAGGGGCGCTCGTACACTGACAAGTACTTGCACTCACCTGCTGTGGCTGATACCATCTTCCGCAGGGTCTGACATACAGAAATGATAGAAACGTAATCAGGCGTTAGTCTGTGAAAATACTAGGATCTCGAGACTGAACGCTGTATCTTACAGGATGCTTATTGACGAACAATCAGCAGATGGTCAAACGGATATATGAGCATGACAGGTATCAGATATTGCACATACCTCTGATTTAAAAATGGAGAAAGACAGTAGTATACTTTTATGTAAATAAAAGCCGATGTATGTTTACATATGCTCGCTAATCTGCTCCTACTGATGTACTCAAGGAGCACTTGCACATCGACATGCCTAATTGTCTGCATATCACCGCACAACACCTTGAATAAGATATTCCCGTGTACATACATACTTCCGTACGCACATTTGAGCATGTGTAAATATGAGCTTGACTCGGACCTGACTATGGTGCACACACCTCTGTGATAACAGGAAATCCTCTGGCTTCAAGATCAGCTACGAGGCGAACTACCGGCATCTGTAGATACGTGTGGGTGGGGAGATATGAGTACGCAGCAGGCTAGATGTGTTCTATATTGGCCATGGCCTGTGTGAGATACATAGGAAAGGGTTTCAGCTCAAATCATCGGACAGTATCCTCATGACTACAGTAGATCGACCGCACATATGTTGAATCAGCTGCAGTTGTTGAAGATGTGTGGCTCAAAAGTACAACTCAATTTGCTTGACTTGTACCAATCATTGGTGTACTTTTTTAATCAGGATTTGGAATACTGGGCAGAACAACGACACGCAATGTTGACATGATTTAAGGTAGAGAGCCTCTCTCGATCTGTCAAAATCCTCGTGTTGCTGCTATAAGAGCCGAAGACGTATTCTGTTCGAATGTTCGTATGCATACTCTGCTACTAAAGCAGATGTAGTGGTGTTTGTTGATACCATATGTGCTGTGGTGACGCACAAGCACATAGGGTGTGTTGTAGCATCATAGGGACAGGAACAAGTTCATATATCAGCGACCAAAAAAATACACGTGACATATACCACACCCACGACAGGCACTCAGCCGAGACACATGCCTGCCTCACTCGTAAATATCACGCACGCCTAACTACGCACAAGCATGAATACGAGGAACGTACAAGGTGAGAGTACGAACATTCCGAATGATAACTTGTTAGAGTGACTACATGTAAATTTTCAAGGCTCAAATTCCTAAACCCTAAACCCTAAACGCCTCACAGAGCCGCGCCATACCAGCCTATCAGCCCTAAACCCTACCTCAATCTTTGTGAATAGGGTATCCATAGTGTGCCGGTGCAATTTCTGGGACAGAATAGGCATAACCTCCCAGCCCACCAAACACTCCTTAGCACACTCCACAACCCGAGTGTCTAGTGGGGGGTCTTTAATAGGCATTTTGTTGGAGACCCTGTTGGGCTCTTTACTTCTGTCAGTGGCGGCTGGTTTTGTGCTCGTATGGTCGCGCACACTCCATTTGCACAACGGGAGGCATGGGCTGAGGGTCTGTGTAAGCGAAAGTGTATCATATAAGCGGAGAAATTGGCACGTGGGGTCTGCGGGTGCAACTATAAAGATTAGATATATAGCGGAAGCATTGCTTGTGACCAGCATAGTGAATATAGAATGATAGAAAAGTATACCTACCGAAGTGGGTGATGCAGTAGTGCATTAGGAAAGGGAGGTAGGCTATAATAACGGCGAGTTGCCCGTGTGTGTTTCGCGAGTTATATAGCACTGATCCAAGCGTCAGTCACAGATGAACTTATAAATAACGTCATTGTCCACTGCCAGGCATTGCTACTACCGGTACATATATACATAAACTAAAGCCAGAAAATAACTGGAATCGAGAGACACAACCAACCAGGTCACGCCCTACAAATTCTACAACAGATAACGATTCTACCTCGAACGGGTTCATTATTGTCTTCGGTGAGATGAGTCTGGACTAAATTAGCACCCTATGACATTCGAAATAGATACTCGGTACAATTAATACACAGAGTGGTAATCATGTCTTTGCCAGATTATCATTTCCCTAAACAGGCTGACTCTGAATGTATAGAAAGGAATACTAGGCACAACACACACAAACCTCGAACGGCGACTTATAATCAGTGGAGGGACTGAGCAACCAATCTGCGATCAGTGGGTCAGAAATATTGCCACCAGGTTCGTAACCGTGGCATCGGAGTGCTTTGAGGAAGCGTTTGGCTGAAACAAATATTAGATTTGTATCCGTACGCTGCGTTTGTGATGATAGAGAAGTCATGCTTTAGTGCAAGTGAGCTACAGATAAACCCGCTACTTTCTTTTAAACGATCGATTATGTGTATATTCTATATCATTGTCTGTGGTACTGACACAAGCGTGCGGTATACGAATACACACTATTTGAAGAACTATACGCATAATACAGAACACTGCAATGCACAACTTGTCGAAATAAACACTATTTGCCAATACGTAGATGGCTCACACTTTTTTAGAACTCCACTCGGAATGCTGCCACTTCATGCACATACCACCAGCTGTTCCTTCAGGAGGCGCATCCCATCTTCATAACTTGGCACTTCGGAGTCTATTTTTAGATCACTGCGTCGTACCTCGGGATTTGTGAAGTCCATGTACCAAACCACCGACGCATCGAAACACACGGATAGCCCCGACAGGTCTTTTAATCGAGGTTTCGATGCCCCACCCGAAGACTTGGCAGCTGTGTAGGTCCCGCTGCATGTTTTGGTGGGCGCGCAATTTTGTGTATTTTTTTATCCGATGGACTGTAGGAGCAGACTGAGGAACTTTGAAAAAAGTTTGGGGATTTGGAATAATGCACACAACACGGCACAGGCCTACTACTCACTATTTGAGAATCACTCGTGGCAACATTCAATTTCTGAATCTGTGTTAGCTATATATATGTATTTGTACGTGTGTATGTAGTGTATATATATTTCGTTGAGCGCCGATATATACACACAGTATATATTTACACAGGTGTATCGGGTGACTTACCAAATACAGAACTTGGACTTGCTGCGCCAAGTACGTTCAAATTCGCGAAACGACGCGTCAGACGTCATCACCTGCACCACCATGACCACTCGCATCACCGCTTCTGATCCAGAAGAGGGTTTCTTCTCGACGTGTTGCTTGGCAACTACAGCTGTTGCATTGGCAGTAGCAACCCGCTTCGCCCCACTCTCCTGAGTTTTCTGCGCATCATTAAGTGTGCCGCCCGATTCTTTAACAACAACTCCTGAACTCGAATTGGCGTTGTTGTGAACAATAGTTGACATAGATGCTTCCTATGATGATGGGAGTAGCATAAAGATTTGAAGGTTGGATCACGTTAACAAGATGCGTCGTGTTTCAGGTTTGTAAGGATGCGTTTTAGGATACTCCAGGACAAGTTTGTACCAAACGGCATTGTGAATTTGGGGTAAGAGATTAACTACTTTGCTTTTAACCTTTTAAATTAGGGCACATTGCGGAATCAAATGAGATGTTCTGTGGACGTTGGAATGAGGAGTTATAGTTCATGCGTGTTGAGGACAGATGGATGCACGGATAAATAAAACGCGAGTCTATATATAGTGCGTCTAAGTGAGTCGCTCGAAAACTTGGGACACGTGTTGAAAAGATAACACCCGATCCACCAAATGTTATGTTAATGAACGGTCGAAACTGACTTATACTAACCAATTTGTCTTGAAAACATGATAAAGGGCATTCAATTGTGAAGCTTCGGAGCAATGTAAGACGGCGGGCAAGAGTAGTTATGGGTCTTGTGGTTGGTGTCTAACCCGATGATCTGTTCTTAGAGTATTAATCGTGTCTGGCAACCTGAAATGTATTGAGATATAATGATATCGTGACTATATATCTACATGGAATCCCGTGAGTGGTCAGTGGCAGTTTATGGGAGACTCAATTTGTTTGTGCCGTTGATGCATTTTTGAAGCCAGCAATATCGAACCATCGATGAATAGTCTACTGCTGTCTGAGGACTAGGAAGATCGCACGTATAAGGTTGACACGACAACCGCGATGCATGCTACACACAGGTCGTGCTTTGAACAACCTTCCATATTAACTATAGGTACAGTACCAGCTATCAGTTCAAAAAATTTGCTTCTGCATCTCATGCGTAGTAAGCAGTCAGTATGTACCATAAACTTCGAAAGGGGCCCCTGGGTGTGCAAGAGTTTGATATGGGATCGCTCCATTATCGACGCCGAAAATCGGAGAAACGAGAGGGAAACTTATGACTTGTACCTTTCTATACCTTTTTATCGAATTCTGCAATCCTTGGGTGACCACTACGAGTTTCTATCGCCACATTTGCATGCGTGGCCCCAGCCCTATCCATACCAGTGGATGTAGCCGCAGCCGATCGAGTTGCATCACGAGCGCTGTCTTTGCTCGGGTTGAGTGACTTACTAGGTCTCGTGCTATTTTCCACAGTAGCTGTAGATGCCAAATTCTCAGGGGCGTTTTGTTGGGCCATTGAAGCCAGATTGTATCGCTGTTGTTCTATTTTACGCTGTCGTTGAAGCTGCAGTCGCGCCTCTTTCTCTCGTTGCTTCTTTGCTCGCTGCAACTGTGCTTGGTGATTAAGTTGAAGTGTACTCATTTCTTGGTGCTCTGGATTTGCACGTGTTTGTTGTTGTCGTTGTTGCTGCTGGTGTTGCTGCTCATATGGCTGTCGCGATTGTTGGTGAGGCATACAATAATTGTTTTGTTGGTTCTGAATACTGTGATTGGTTTGTTGGTGCTTCATACTATTATGTTTTGATTGTGGAAGCATACTACTACTACATTTTTGTTGGTGCTGCATGCCTATCTGTGATTGATGCTGCACATCTAAATTCTGTTGCCGCAATTGTTCACCATCTTTTCCCTTCTGTTCTTGTCGATGTCCTGACGGGAGCGGTTGTGGCCTGCCTTCTAAGTTGTGCTGCTCCAAGCGTGACTCTTGCTGGTTTGAATTTGACTGTCCCTGCTGTGAAAGTGCTCGTTGACGCTCTTGCTGTGTCTCTCTTGATACTGTATGCTGTTTTTCATACGGCACTGGCTGCTCCCCTAGGTGTATATGTTGCTGAATTTGCGGCTGCTGTTGCTTACTAAGTGTCTCTACAACCCCATCCATACCGTGATAGCCACGGTGTTCTTCCAGCAGATTGCTGGTTGTTTCTAAATTTAACCCATGCTCCGCCATCGTGTGTGGATCACTCACTTGCTCACTGTGATCAACTTTAGATCGCTTGCGAGTATGTCCATCTAAAATTCTATGATCCAACTCGGTCCCATAATTCCCACTTGCACCCACACTCCCTATATCATCTAGCCGTTGAGTATCGCCTATACTGCGTTTTGTTCCGTGCTGCACCTGGTACACTGGCGGGGGTGGGTGGGTGTGTCGGGTATGAGTGTGTTGTGTCGGTGCGTGTTGTGTATACTGTGTAGGATGTTCATGCATGTGCTGTACGTTCGTAGCTTGGGTACGCAATGACATTGTACTGTTTTCATGGTCATCTGTATCCGGAGATAACCCCTTCACCCACGGCTTAGAGTACATAGGCGTCTGTGCTTGTACATGCCTCTGTGTGAGACTCTGCATACTGGCTGGTGTCTGTGTACCCATAGGTGTTCGCTGCCCAATCCATTGTATTGGGGTGTTTTCCGATGACTGTGTGTTCACCTGTTGCTTCAAGTTGCTATAACCCTCCTCACGTCTACGGACAGGGGTCTGTATCTGTACATGTCGGTGTGTGTGCGTTTGTACGTGTGACTTTGTGAGAGCCTGTGTATGCGGCTGCGTGAGCTGTTGTGCGCGTGCCCAACTCAGCGCAGGTGTCTGAGCGGGTGTGATTGTACGACTACGCATAGATGGAAATGGTGGAGTGAACTCCGCTCTTTGTTTTGGCGCGGTGTTCCGATTCTCGCTAACTCCAGTTTCGGACTTCCCCACACCTGATCTATTGTTACTTGGAGTGGCCCCGGGCAATTGCCGTTGTACTGGAGTAGGTTTGATCCAACTGGTCCGACTTTGAAGAGAACCTGTTCCCATAGTGCGAACATAGAAGTGCGCATGAGCAGATATGATATATTGGTTATAGGTACTCCAAATAATCGCATATGCATGATCATGTACATGCAACTAAACAACCGCTTGTGCATGTAAATATGGTTTTACGCACAACAATTTCATAACATTAAACAAGACGGAAACAACAGTGACAGTATATTAATTAGCGCTTGTCTTGCAGCACCACTGAACAAACATTGTCTATTTCTTTACCCTTGTTTGTAACCCATGTGTTAGCAAGCAACGTACGCGGTGATACATACTTAACTACTCGCATTATCGCGCATGTGCAATCTTTCCGGAAGAGTTACTTCCCATGCTAAAGGATGCGAGACCATTTCTTTTCACATAATCACGCCACTGATACTAAGGAACACTATTTATGGTGACTTCACTATATGCACTTTCAGAGGTCGGAGAATGATAGATCATGACTACCTCAATAATGTAATGGTTCACATGATCGGTGCTGCACTTGAGCTGTAGAAGCACACTACTGCAGTAGAGTAGCGTTATCAAATCTCGGCGTTGAGATGTAAAACATGACAAGTGTCTGGTGCACCAAGCCTTGTTCAAGTAAACCTGGTCCTGTATCACTACAATATGTACATACTGTCGACCATAGCATAAATAGCATACTGTTGAATCACGGCTGTATGAGCATATATCTCTTCATAGAACACATACTCTCCATTCGCAGAGGCGTGGGTGTCTTATCCCTCGGTCCGTTGGGTTGTGAAATGATCTCCAACTCCGCTGCAAAGTGTTGATTCGCAGCCTTTTGCATCTGCCCAGCTCTGACCAGCAACCGCTTCTTCTCATTCTCAATGTGCTTGGGCAATCGCTGCACTTGAGTCTCGGACTAGTGCGCATGTATTGCAATATATGGAATATAGAGTAAGAAACTTTCCAAAGTATGTAGTTTATGCAGGTATGAGCCATGCAGCAGCCGCCTTGACTGGCCACTGCCGCGCACCATATGACACGACACACATTATACTACAAAATCATTAGAAGAAGGGGGTTTCCACAGATCTCAATATACACACCGCCTACAGATATGTTCACACCTGATGGAGTACCTCACAAATTTGGCACGACAAACACCGAAATATGATATACTATTGAAGGAAGGAAAGAAGGTGCAAGATATTAATGTACTCACATCCTACAGATGTGGGCACACCTTCCACAGCTTTGTACCCATAGAGCGCACATGAACATACATACCACGGACGAATCGGTGCGAAAAGGCTTGGCATTCCATAGTACATCTGCGATTGCTTTGGGACGTGCAGATGCAATGTCTCGCAAATCCTTGTACCCGTGGTTGTACAATGCTGTGGGTAGTTCGTAATTTGTGGAGTTAAAATGTTTTGTGAATGATTGCGTATGTAATTCAGTAAGGTGTGCAGGGATGCGCTGAACAATGGCTTAAATTACTAAGAGCAACTTCATTGACTGCTTTTTCCCTCGATTCCCTTGTTTCTCCACACATGTGCTCCTCATATGCGCAGCTATATAATGTTTTTGTAAGGGGTGTTTTTTCGTGACTTTCGAGTGTACTCTCCAAACTCAATTTACATACACTGATTTGATGGAGAAGTGTGCATAGACATTTGTGTGAAGCAAAGATAGCAATATCTGCTCATCAAGGCAGATTCACGCCCACGTATATAACGTATCCCGATACTCACCAAACTCACCACACTGGCGTCACGAGTATATACACCGAATAGACACCCAGTTAACACCAGCCCATGTATTTTTGCAGCACGCAAGCACGCACAGTGAACGACATCGCTAGACGTCACAAGCGCAAGTAACCATATTAGGACAAGTGAACACACAGCACTCAACATCGCTGTTTGGCACAGGTGAATACACACCTCGTGCATCGGCTCCGTTGATGCCTGGTATGGATGTGAGTTTATACAACTCCTGCGTGACGCCAAAGGACAGACGTGCAGGCAGCTTTTTGAAGAGAGAGGCGAGATGCTCCCACCCTAATTTGCTGCAAAACACCGCTACCTGTGATGGGTTTGATATGATACATGTAATGTGTGCGGCTTGTGGCTATTGAAGTCTATAAGAACTGATTAGTGATAAGCACTGTATTCGTGAGGTAAACGATAGTATAACTTCAGGTAATTTATACCAAGTTTAGAAAGGATATGTGATCGAGGGGCTGATGGGCTACGAGTAGGATATTGAGGAGTTGTACATAATAGAAAAACAATCGAGAACAAATTTATGGAAGTATAGATATATGCCGATATAGCACGCGAAGTACAGACAGACCCAAACTTCATACACGGGCCAATATATATGCAAATCAAAAAGCAAATTTTCGATCAATAATGTGTTCAGTGTTCATGGCTGGGATACGGTACCGGCTGCAAAACACATACGTAAACCAGTGTCACACGTAGTTTTAGACAATGCATAGTAATTGCATTTCAGAATGTATTGATACAAAGAAAATACATGTCAATATGTGCATAGGTACACATATATAAACGTCTGAGAAATAAATATGCAGATTGTATATATTTATCGAGCTGCAATCCATCTCTCACTCCAACTTGCACATACCATTCCACTAAAACTGGACGACAGCTCCTGAAGACTCTGTACACTTCCTCTGTCGACTCCTAGCCACTGCAACATATATTTTTGTGATATAGAATGTATTGGTGGCTGAAAACGTGCAAATCTGTAAGAGATGCCGGGGAAGTGAACTATACTCTGCCGGTAGTATAGTGATGGATATACATAGATGCTCAGGTAGATCGAATGTGATGTACGGATGCCTCAGTATATACCTACTTTAGTGGATCCGTGATTTAACAATGCATGGCAGATAAACAAATAGTTAGTATTAGAAAAAATGCTCCTCTTTTAGAACTAGCAAAAATTTGAGTGAGCACATCACTTCTCGTCACTATGTAAATATTAGCATTGACTGAACGATGCTGTGAATGTACGTTGTGCGCTGGTGATGGACTACTTTAAACCACCAAATACATTGCACATGCGATTTACAGTCACCGCGCACGCGAGTTATATGGTCACAGTGCATAGTAGTAAACCGCCTCGCACCTACGGAAACACACAGTCACGAAAGGTCTTGCTAAGGATTTGTGTCTCTTCCATACTTGGTTACTTGCCAGTCACAGGAGACATAAATCGCTCTCTCTGCAGTGCAGCATAAACTTACCCGTGAGATGTTTGCGATAGGCTCTTCCTTGACAATCATGCTCATGGCATAGGCAATATACAGCCGTCGTGCACGCGCTAGTTCCTCGGATGGGTCTCTCTGTGTGGCAAGTGTGATGGTCAGTGAGTTCAGGCAAGGATATCAGTTTTCCACACGCACGTGCAAATAGACATACACATATACACACAAGGGTAGTCACACATCTACATACGAAAAAGCTCACATACACATGCGCACACATCCCTGCACATGGCATGCTACAACCCCACACCTGCATGTAGAAATCTTAGAATTCCAAACATGAACATAAAACGAACGAAGAACGTGAACCGCTTTTCCATCATCATCGCGTGTGCCTTTTCATCATGGACAAGTAGTACAAATCTGTGCACAACAATTCATGTTGTCAAAAACTTCACTATTGTATGCTTCCTAGCAATCGAAACATGCACATTTAGACCTGTACACAATTTTTCTTCTCTACAATACAACTAGTCCCATTAGATACATACATTTGCTACATGTACGAAATACGACTGCTCTACTTGAATTTTAACCGCCCTTATTTTACCAATACCATAAAAGTTTTTTTCTCATATTTATCTGTCATAATCATAATTTAAAGAGGGCGTAAAAAAATCACACGCATTGGCGAGTGGATGCGCATACCTTCTCTGCGGCGGACTCTCCCCTCTGTGACCACCGGATGAGGCTGTCTGGATTGATACCGATGTTGTGGAGCACTCTGAGGTACACCTGATTGTCTGTGGATATCAAAGAAATGCCACACCATATCGTGTTAATGGTATGACTACTATGCACGGGGTCTATCTCTAGTACAGATATATTCAATAGTCATTCAAATACACGTACTAGCGAGGGCATGTCTTGGTCATTGTGTACCCTGAGGTATAATTATTTGTACGGGAGGATTGCTTTGACAGACAAGCTTTTTAAGTTGACATATTTTTTTCGTTAGAGAGCAGCCGTATCTATTGGTTTAAGGAATCCCGAGAAAGTAAGAGATGCAAGACTAGCAGGCTTGTACATGCCTAACATACTACTGTAAACTGCAGTCGTAAAACTAGAAGCAAATACGACTGGGACGAAACAAACCATATACGAATAAATTACATAGTTATATCTCACAACACACTTAGAAGGGCAGTAAAATAGTCGTATAAGTCAAAATCAAAAGAAAAGCGCAAACTTTGGAGAGCACAGACATTGAGTACCCACATAGCTCACACGTAGTTCAAAGAAACAGCTCTTCAAAAGACACTGGAGGGGATGGGACATTGTGTTTTTTGAAAACCATGCATACTCTGAAAGGTTCACGCAATGATAAGCGGACCAAAGGCTCATACACTGATATACGAATAAAAATCGAAAGCTTCAAATAAGCACTACTATATGGAGAATATTGCACATGAGTATTACAGATGCAAAAATAGACGCACAACGACTGAACAGAGTTGAAATACACAAGCGGTATCCAGCGCCTATCACTATCCTGGGGATGGATTGTACCTTATATGCAATACGTATATGAAAGGCAGCACAAAGTTTTCTCAGGTACGCCCGTATAAAACGACATCGCATACTTGGCACTCCTAAAGCGGTGACCAGGGCTTGCCACTTGTTGTGTTGTTGCTCTGTGCTGTACATGTTGTACGGAGGTGCTACCAGATAGCACAGTTGCAGTTCCGTTTCCAGCGCCAATGCCTTGGTTGCGTTCTGTGAGTCAGTGTATGGGAGTGCGAATTTGTGTGAAATGTGTGCGAGACCTGAGTGCGCGTGCGCGTGCGTGTACATGAACAAGTAAGATGTTTAGTGTGCGTGCGTGTTGTCAAAGTGGTTGTGTGGCGTATAAGTTGGTCAACAAAATAATAAGGAGGCCAATACATCGAATGGATGAGCGAAAACGATATGTTATATGTGGTGGGTTTACATGAAAGTGTCAAAAAATGATTTTTCTTAGATATTTGTGTGGTTATACCCCAAATCAACACCCAATCAGTGAGAAGATTAGTGTAGATGAATGTATTTTTTTAATGTGAAGTCCCGAGTATGTGCGAGCGCCGGATGTGTATTTGTTACTGCGAATGATTAGCCGTGTGCATGTACTATTAATGATTAACTGTGTGTATGTACTATTCTACCGCATTTAACCGTGTGCATGGACTGTTTTACCGCATTGAGTGTCATCTATGCACACACCCATATACAACAATGTGCTAAGTGTGCGAATGGGTGTTTTTTCCCTGTTCTATTCAAATATAAAGTTGTTTATCTTTTATACTTATAGCCACGTGCTAAGTCACATGCGCAAACATCTAAGCATAATTGAGCAAGTGAATACGAATACGATTTGACTGGCCTCGTCTACACGTTTATATATTGAAATGATATAAATTAACTTACACGATTTGATGCATATTACAAGCATGTAAAAGAAGTCAAGAGAGTATGTAAATGTAAATGTATGTAAACTCGGCACGAAATCTCATTGCAAATGAACAAGCGTATACTACAGATCAACAACTTACGTCCAAATCCTTGAACACCAAATGCGATTCTCCAGGCGCTAAGGCACTCGCCACACACGCTCGTCCGAGATGCGTGGATTGCAAACTCATCCCCTCCCCTCCGGTCGCATACACCTGCATGCTTATGTACGGTTGCGCTGGCGGGTTTGTTTCTTCATTTGATTTCATACTCATGTTTGTGCGTGTAATTCGATCTCCTCCGACAATAGGTATTGCGGCAGTGTTTGGGAGAATGTTTGGACTTTTACTGAGCCCTTCACGTGCCTGTGTATGCCCTGATTTCCACTCCACTGTCACGAAACGAGACTGTACCAGAATATCCAATGCCTCCAGGGTGGCTTGTCGCAACTTTTGTGCATCTTCAAAGTACTGCAGCAGGGAAAACCTGAAAATATGTATATCTGAAATGATTAGTTGTGTGTATGCACTTCTATTGAATAGCCACCGCTTGAGGAATATATATATATATATATATATATATATATATATATATATATATATATGTGTGTGTGTGTGTGTGTGTAGTGTGTGTGTGTAGTAGTACGTACGTACGACGTAACTAGTACTATAACTAATAATAGTACACGT